>NC_041384.1:202785469-202807318 GCF_002162155.2 Triticum dicoccoides | reverse complement strand
AGAGAGGAAGAAAAAAGAGAGGAGGAAGAAGAGTCAAAGACGGGGAAGAAAGTGCATTAAATCTCAATTCTACTTGTACTACTACCATGATATACCGTCCTTCGGAGTGTAAATAGTTACGCCGATGACATCTGGGTCTACCTCAAGAGGGCCCATATGTCAGTTAATGGAGGAGAGAGGTGCATAGTCGTATTTGTGGAAGCGTGCTTCACTAGCAAACATGATGGCAGTACTGGGTAAGGCTAATTTAGTAATACCAACACGTTGTTCAGCTTATTATTCAAGTGTCCCATCTGCGGCAGCGTGTATTGTCACTTCACTGTGAAGACTAGTTGTGTAGTTCTCTCTGACCAAGATGGGGAATAATGGATCGCGAAGACTTCCTATCTACAGTATCCCTATTCCTGTACGCTCGAGCCCCTCCCAATGCTCCGCCTTGTACGGGTGCTAAGGCTGCCATGTAGGCAAAAAATCTGATGTGGCAAGGTAATTAAGAGGAGAGATAAGTGTGGTAACCCCAATACTAAGCACGAGAACCTAGACAAAAGACTTAAATGGAATAATTCCACCAATGCATGAAGAACTTTAGTTACAAAATCAATAAATAAAGGATGCTTAGCACCAAGAAGTTAAGCACCTGTACATGTAAGCATTGGGAGCTTTAGTTGCTAAAGTTTTTAATGTGCTTAGCACCCCATGTAAGCATCGATGCATCATGTCCAACAAGATGAAACATTGGCCAAGGCACCCAGCACCAATAATGTAGCAGTGCTAGTACTACCTCCTTTACGGTTTATAGGGCTCAATTCAAAAATCTCATCAACCAAGGTAGATGATGAGTGGTGGAATAATTTTTGTAGTATGCAAAAACACTCAATTAATGCACTTGTTTCCCTCAAAAAATTATGTTTTCCAATGCATTAATTGTGTGTCAAACTTTGACCATCTACCCCCTCCATCCATGTGAGTCATCTTTGGTTGTGCACCGTGACCAAGGAGGGAAAAACAAGAGAACTTAATGTTTATTTGCTACTCCCTCTGTTCCTAAATATTGTCTTTTTAGACATTCAAATGAAATACAACATACGGATGTATGTAGACATATTTTAGAGTGTAGAGTCACTCATTTTTCTCCGTACATAGTCACTTGTTGAAATCTCTAGAGAGACAAATACTCTGTGGGAACAGAGGGAGGCTTTTACTCCGTATTTGGGAACAGAGGGAGTATCACAATATGGAGGGAACTGAGGAAGCTTGAAATATGAACATGTCGATGGGAGGGAGTAAAAGCCTCATGCATGCAACATGCAACGCTCACAGGTACACATGGACGCACGCAACACTCACGCACCCATGCCACACACAACACGTGACGCAACACACAAGCTCACACTCAAGTGCTCAACCTACTCCCTACGTCCGTGAAAGACTATACATTTAGAGTTTTACACATTGACCAGGGCATAATTAACGCCCAAAAGTAGCTGATTTATGTGTGCATGCGACCATTGAGAGAAGAAGATTGAATGAAGGTTGTTGCATGCTGTAATTAAGGATAGAAATGTAGCCTATAGCTAGAGCAGAAGTTGGTGCATTATTCAATCAATATCGATTTTAGATTAAAGGCTAAATGCATTGGAAGTGTAGATGTACACTCTTTGTTTTTTAGCCAATGTACACTATTTGTTGGAAGACCGAGGGAGTACACGTGCATGCACTCACATACACAGCCAGGGTGGTTCGCGCGCAAGGGTTGGATGTCTGTCACGCCTGCGTAAAGTTTTGTTCAACTGATTTCTTTGCTCTACCAACTGATAGGTGGGACCCAGAAACCAGGTGACAATTTAACAAGTCAACAAAGTGCCACGTCGACTATGTGGCCGGTCAATAGGGTGCAATACGGTGCTCTACGATGAGCTAGTGATCGTATAATCACCGCAAAACTATATATAGTGACTGTAAAGAGCGTATTGTTACATACATTGACCGCCAGTGTATTTTTCTCATTTCAAATTAAGCCATATTTAACCGAAAAGGACTAGTACTTGTACTGCTTTGATGTGTCCCGTCAACTCGCCAAACGAGGGGAAGCTTGCTTACTATGCCTCTTCCTCACCCACGCGCGTGGTGGCTCTCAGGACGAGGAGAGGGTTTTGACTATAGCGCCCTCTCCCTCTCCCTCTCGCTCTCCCTCGCCCTTGTGTGGTGGACGTGCAATAGTTCAATCAGTGTCAGATTGCCAGAAGCATATTGTACTGTAGTATCATCATTGTTGGACCTTCCGAAGAGGCGAAGAGCCAAGTGCAAGGTTCACACGAATATGAACTGTTGAACCTCCCGAAGAGGCAAAGAGCCAAGCGCAAGGTTTTATAGGAGTTGTCGTCCTAGTAGGAGTATTAAAACTATAGCGAACGATGCTACTGTACGATGCCACCATGTCACCTATATCCAAAGTTGTGCCACCTTTTTTCTCAATGAGCGTGTTGGATCCCGTGCAACAACCACACAATTTGCACGTACACATAACACATTTACTAGTAATAAATTCTAAAGGACAAATGCGAGTATGCCAGACATTCATTAGATAAATTTGTGCACGACTAGTCTACATATATTTACAGCGCTACCGTTCACAATTTACCATACCCCACTTACACGTTATAGATGGGCTACATGTCCTCCTCCAGGTTCCAGTCCCAGGTGTTCTTCATGGATGGCACGATCCATAACGGTGGGCAACGGGAATCATTGTACCAGCTTTCTAGTCCGGATCCACACGATGAAGACTCATGCAAGCTGAAGCGGCATAAATCAGGGATAGCGTGTCCCAGCATGTCGTTCATCCGGCGGTGCGCACTAAAGACACAACCATGCTTCATGAATGGAAGGCCTTTGGTGTCGTGCACGGAAGGTGGCATCCGCTTCATAATGGGGTAGTTTTCCCCAATGAAAAGTGAGTTCTCTCCAAGAGTGTTCCTCGGCACCCACGTAGCATCACGGGGGTCGAACTCAGCGCCGTTCATCTGGTACACGCGGCATCTCAGATCTGGACACATGGTGACATACACAGTAAAGGTCCATGCATAATAATATTGTGCTCAAATATGGCGGTCATTAATACTATGTAGCAAATAGTACTACTCCGGTATAGAGGAAGTAAAATAATCGGCTTATTATATATAGCCAGTCTTGGCTACATGGATGAGATAGTAAGCCACAATAGCTACGCTAACAGCCCGGGCATTAGCAGCCACATATAGTAATAACGGATCTTTATCGGTCGGTGCTGCAAGCACGGGCGGTTCAGCTAGCTGCCTCTTCAGATCCTCAAATGCTTTATCAGCTGCCTCGCTCCAGACAAAGTTATCTGTTTTCTTGAGCATCTGATATAAAGGGATGGCCTTCTCTCCAAGGCGACTGATAAACCGGCTCAAGGCTGTAATCTGGCCGGCCAGACGTTGAACATCATTGATACACGCCGGTTTAGCTAAGGATGTAATTGCTGAAATCTTTTCTGCATTAGCCTCAATGCCTCTGTTTGACACCAGAAAACCCAAGAGCTTGCCTACCGGGACACCAAAGACACACTTCTCCGGATTGAGCATCATCTTGTGAACCCGGAGGTTGTCAAAGGTTTCTCGCAGATCGTCTATCAATGTTTCCTCCTTTCTGGATTTTATCACAATATAATCCACATATGCATGAACATTGCACCCAATTTGTTTATGAAGGCAATTCTGAACATAGCGCTAATAAGTTGCCTGGGCACTCTTGAGTCCAAAGGGCATGGAGACATAGCAGAAGGCTCCAAAGGGAGTTATGAAAGATGTCTTCTCTTGGTCCTAAACCGCCATTTTGATCTGATGATAACCAGAGTAAGAATCCAGAAAACACAAACGGTCACAACCTGTCGTAGCATCAATTATCTGATCAATGCGAGGGAGAGCAAAGGGGTCTGCAGGACAAGCCTTGTTTAAATCTGTGTAATCGACACACACACACGCCAAGTGCCATTTTTCTTGAGAACCAGCACCGGATTAGCCAACCACTCTGGATGAAAAACCTCTACAATAAACCCCGCGGCCAACAAACAGGCTACCTCTTCACCGATAGCCTTACGCCTTTCTTCATTGAAGCGGCGGAGAAACTACCGTACCGGTTTAAACTTAGGATCAATGTTGAGTGTGTGCTCAGCGAGTTCCCTCGGTACACCTGGCATGTCAGAAGGTTTCCATGCAAAGATGTCCCGATTCTCACGGATGAACTCGATGAGCGCGCTTTCCTATTTGGGATCTAGGTTAGCGCTGATGCTGAACTGTTTGGATGCATCGCCAGGAACAAAGTCAACCATCTTAGTATCTGTGGACGATTTAAACTTCAATGCCGGATCGTGTTCCGTAGTTGGCTTTTTCAAAGAGGTCATATCTGCCAGATCAACTTGCTCCTTATAGAATTTCAATTCTTCCGTAGTATAAACCGACTCAGCATAAGCCGCATCACCTTCCTCACACTCCAAAGCGATCTTTTTGCTTCCATGTACTGTGATAGTGCCCTTCTGGCCTGGCATTTTAAGCTGTAGGTAAACATAACATGGCCTCGCCATGAATTTAGCATAAGCCAGCCATCCAAACAAGGTGTGGTACGGACTTTTGATTTTTACCACTTCAAACGTCAATGTTTCTGACCTTGAATCATAATTATCTCCAAAACCCACCTCTAGGGCTATCTTGCCAACAGGATATGCAGACTTACCTGGCACCACTCCATGAAAGACGGTATTTGACGGTTTAAGATTCTTATCTGTCAACCCCATATGGTGGAATGTATCATAATATAGAATGTTGATACTACTTCCCCCATCCATGAGCACTTCAGTAAACTTGCATCCCCCAACTTGAGGGGCTACCACCAGGGCTAAGTGACCCAGATTGTCAACCCGGGGCGGGTGATCCTCTCTACTCCACCAAATGGGTTGTTCAGACCAGTGTAAATACTAAGGTACTGCCGGTTCAACAGAGTTTACCGCCCTTTGTGAAGCTTCTGATCACGCTTACACAAACTAGTAGTGAAAACATGATATTTTCCGCTATTTAGCTGCTTGGGATTGCTCTGGTAACCCGACTGCTATTGTTGTTGTTGATTCCCCTGATGGTTGTAGCCTCCCTGGTTGCCTTGGTGCCCTTGATTGATGTGTCCGGTTTGGTTGCCTTGAAACCCTGAACCGGAACCACCACCTTCGTAACCCGGCCCATGGAAACCACCTCCTGAACCGCCGGGCGGGCCATTATCATATTGGAACATATTGGAATTCTTAAAATCCCGCATGATATAATAGTCCTTCCAAAGATGCGATGCTGGCTCCTCCTTTGATCCATGCTTTGGACAGGGCTGATTTAACAGGCGCTCCAAATTGGGGCCTGAACTTCCACCCCTCTGGGGCTGCTTGCCCTTACGGCGCTAGCCATTCTCCTGAGCATTGGTGTTAGCAACAAAGTCCAAGCTGTTGTCGGCCTTGCGCTTACCGCTGTTCCCATGGCCTGCCGGATTATGCTGTTGACCCTTCACGTTGTCGTTCTTTTTCCCTTTCCCCGGTTTGTCCTCCTCTGAATCCGGGTCCTTGGTATTATCTGAATCGGCGTACTTAACCAAAGCGGCCATGAGCATTGACATATCGTTGCAGTGACGTTTGAGCCTTCCTAATTTATGTTTGAGCGGCAGGAAACGGCAATTGCCCTCTAATGTTAACACTACGGTGTCTGCATTGATACGATCTGATGAGTGCAAAATCGCTGAGACCCGTTTGACCCAATGGGTCATGGACTCCCCTTCCTCTTGGACACAAGCGGCCAGATACACGATTGACATTGGCTGCTTACAAGTATCTTTGAAGTTCTGGATAAACCGGTGCTTCAATTCAGTCCATGATTCGACAGAGTTGGTTGGTAAGCTCTTCAACCAAGTACGAGTTGTTCCTTCCAACATCATGGTGAAATATTTAGCACACACTGCCTCATCCACATCTAACATCTCCATTGCCATCTCATAGCTTTCCACCCACGCCTCTGGTTGCAAATCGGCGGTGTAATTTGGTACCTTACGAGGTCCCTTGAAGTCCTTGGGCAGTCTCACATTACGCAAAGCGGGGGTGAGACACGGCACCCCTAAGGAACTAAACAGCAGACCTGGCTCTACTAAAGCGGTAGGGTGAACCAGAGTATGTTGTCATGCTCCATGTCGAGCTGCTAACTCGGCCTCCCGACGCGCGCGGCCATGGTCCACAACATCCTGTGCATTAGCACCTCCCCCTGCCGGGTTGTTTCCTCGTGGTGAATTTCGGCGACGCGCACTACTGGACATAGCCAGTTCATCCTCAACGTGTCTGCTATAGTTCCGGCTTGGACGGGGAGTGGAATGAATCCTTTCATGACTGTGTGAATATGCCTGTTGTTGATTTAGCGCTGTTTGGAGGAGATCCCTGGCCCGACGTGCTTCAACCGCAAATGGTGACTCGCCATCGGTTGGGAGGGCCGCCAGGCGTGAAGTGGCGGCCACAATATTGTCCAACGGGTTGGAATAATGCCCGGGAGGTGTTGGTGCATACTGTGGCACAACGTTGTTCTGGCGAGGCGGGTCCATCGTGCGCGGTTGAACCGGCGCTCCTGTTCCCGGTGCCTCCGCCCAGTTTAGTATTGGTTGGTTACCAGCTCCTGCTCCTGGTGTGTTGAAGAGATTTTGTGGCTCATAAACCGACGGGAGACGCAATCAGTACCTTCTTCTCATGACTTCCTCTGAAGCATTCTGATCCAGCCTAATTCGGTAGGCCTGTGCTTCCAATTCAGCCTGTTCTGCAGCCATCCAAGCGTTCTCTGTCGCCAGGTCCGCTTTAGCCTGATCTATCTGATCTTTCACCTTTGCAATCTCCGCATTGTGCTGATCCCTGGCCGCTGCATCCACCTCCGTGGCCATCAACGTTGCCAAAACATCGAACAAATCAGACAGGACTTGGGCTGGAGGCGGTGCAGAGCTTCCTGCCCCTGTCGGTGTGGCCGTTGTTCAACCGGAGAGTATTGTTGCGGCGGCTGATGAATGAGGAGCTGATTGTGTGCCGGCCATGAAGATGGCAGCCCGGTTTGGCAGATCAGGGGAATCCGGAATACTATTGCCCTCGAATCCTCCATCAATCCGGTCGTCCTGCAACTGATAAAGCGATTCGGTCTCTCCAGAAGACTCGTCATCAGAACAGACCATTGTCTCTCCATCGAACACCGGCCCATCCTCGTATCTTGCTCCATGGATGACGCCTATGAAAACATGCCTTGTCACGGGCTGAACCGGCGAAGAACTTGCATGCCGAGCCGTTTCCATGACGTCGGTGTAGATGTCCGGCTCAAGGGCCAGTTCACCGACCTTGCCGATGAAGACGTGAATCTCACCGAAGGGGACCCGGTACCCGTACTCGATTGAATCGGCCTTGGTACCCCATCCTGCATTGTCGATGTAGAGCTTGCCACGACGACTCTTCGTTATCCGGCCCACAGCGTATCCCTTAAGTCCATCAAAGCTGCCCTTCAAGAACTCAAAACCATCGTGCGATAGCCCCACGGTGGGCGCCAACTGTCATGGGTTTGTCATGGCAGATGTCCTTGTGAAAGGACTTAGTCGTGGAGCCATCGCTACAGGTTAGCTCAAAGGGGTTAAACTGGACAAGGGGACACGGGGAGTTTTATACTAGTTCGGCCCCTTCAAGGAAGGTAAAAGCCTATGTCTAGTTGTGATTGGTATTGCTAGCGTTTCGAAGGCCAGGGAGCGAATCCGCTTTGCCTGGCTCTCGAGTTGTTGTCCCTAAACTGCTGCCGGGTCGTCCCTTTATATACATAGGTTGACGCCCGCCGGGCTACAGAGTCCTGAAGCCGGATCATAAACGTGTCCGGTTCGATCTCTATCCTTCCGATTTTACAATACAAGTTACATGACTAGGTCGGTTTACATTTACAGGCTTTAACCCGCCTTTGGGCCTTGGGCCTTCGTAAAGCGCCATCATCCTTGCATCTTCATGGGCTTCTAATCTTCAAGGAGTTAACCCGGCTACGCAAGGCCGGTTTACATCCAGTAGTAATATCCCCAACAGGACCCCTACCCGAGATCCACCGGTTTTGACACCGACACTCGACTTGTCGCAAACGGTTTTTGACGAATTCAAGGAGTTGACTACGAAGAGACTTTCTCACCCGTAGCGATGCATAAGTCAGTCTGAATCATGCTAGCAATTACCGCATTTTACGATTATGAAATCTGGCAAATGGACGTCAAAACTGCATTCCTTAATGGATATCTTAAAGAAGAGTTGTATATGATGCAACCAGAAGGTTTTGTCGGCCCTAAAGGTGCTAACAAAGTGTGCAAGCTCCAGCGATCCATCTATGGACTAGTGCAAGCATCTCGGAGTTGGAATATATGCTTTGATGAGGTGATAAAAGCATATGGTTTTGTACAGACTTACGGTGAAGCCTGTATTTACAAGAAAGTGAGTGGGAGCCCCGTAGCATTTCTAACATTATATGTAGATGACATATTGTTGATTGGAAATGACATAGAATTAATGGATAGCATAAAAGGATACTTGAAAAAGAATTTTCAATGAAAGACATCACTGAAGCTGCTTATATATTGGGCATCAAGATATATAGAGATAGATCAAGATGCTTAATAGGACTTTCACAAAGCACATACCTTGACAAAGTTTTGAAGAAGTTCAAAATGGATCAGTCAAAGAAAGGGTTCTTGCCTGTGTTACAAGGTGTAAAGTTGAGTAAGACTCAAAGCACGACCACGGCAGAAGATATAGAGAGAATGGAAGTTGCAAGGTGTAAAGTTGATTAAGACTCAGCCATAGGTCCTGTGAAGTATGACATGTTGTGTACCAGACCTATTGTGTGCCTTGCCATGAGTTTGGCAAGGGGTACAATAGTGATCTAGGAGTGGATTACTGGACAGCGGTCAAAATTATCCATAGGTGCCTTAAAGAGGACTAAGGAAATGTTTCTCAGTTTTGGAGGTGATAAAGAGTTCGTCGTAAAGTGTTTAGTCGATGCAAGCTTTGACACCGTTCCAGATGACTCTGAGTCTCAATCTGGATATGTATTGAACGTGGGAGCAATTAGCTAGAGTAGCTCCATGCAGAGCATTGTAGACATAGAAATTTGCAAATTACATATGACTATGAATGTGGTAGACCCGTTGACTAAACTTCTCTCACAAGCAAAACATTATCACACCTTTGTACTCTTTGGGTGTTAATCACACGGTGAAGTGAACTAGATTATTGAATCTAGCAAACCCTTTGGGTGTTAGTCACTTGGAGATGTGAACTATGGGTGTTAATCACATGGAGATGTGAACTATATTATTGACTCTAGTAAACCCTTTGGGTGTTGGTCACATGGCGATGTGCATTATGGGTGTTAATCACATGGCGATGTGAACTAGATTATTGACCCTAGTGCAAGTGGGGGACTGAAGGAAACATGCCCTAGAGGCAATAATAAAGTTGTTATTTTATATTTACTTATTCATGATAAAGGTTTATTATTCATACGAGAATTGTATTGATCGGAAACTTAAATGCATGTGTGAATACATAAACAAATACTGTGTCCCAAGTGAGCCTCTACTAGACTAGTTGGTTGATCAAAGACGGTTAAGGTTTCCTAACCATGGACATGTGTTGTCATTTGATAACGAGATCACATCATTAAGAGAATGATGTGATGGACAAGACCCATCTATTAGCTTAGCATATTGATCGTCCAGTTTATTGCTATTGCTTTCTTCATGTCAAATACATATTCCTTTGACTATAAGATTATGAAAATCCCGGATACCGGAGGAATACCTTGTGTGCTGTCAAATGTCACAATGTAACTGAGTGCTCATAAAGATGCTCTACAGGTATCTCCGAAGGTGTTTGTTGAGTTGGCATAGATCGATATTAGGATTTTTCACTCTGAGTATTGGAGAGGTATCTCTGGGCCCTCTCGGTAATACACATCATAAGCTTGCAAGCAAATGACTAAAGAGTTACTTACAAGATGATGTATTACGGAACAAGTAAAGAGACTTTCCGATAACAAGATTGAACTAGGTATGGAGATACCGACGATCGAATTGAAGAAAATATGCCCTAGAGGCAATAATAAATTTGTTATTTTATATTTCCTTATTCATGATAAAGGTTTATTATTCATGCTAGAATTGTATTGATTGGAAACTTAAATACATGTGTGAATACATAAACCAATACCGTGTCCCTAGTATGCCTCTACTAGAATAGCTCGTTGATCAACGATGGTGAAGGTTTCCTAACCATAGACATGTTTTGTCATTTGATAACGGGATCACATCATTAGGGGAATGATGTGATGGACAAGACCCATCCGTTGGCTTAGCATTATGATCGTTCAGTTTTATTGCTATTGCTTTCTTCATGTCAAATACATATTCCTTCGACTATGAGATTATGCAACTCCTAGATACCGAAGGAATACCTTGTGTTATATCAAACATCACAATGTAACTAGGTGATCATAAAGATGCTCTACAGGTATCTGCAAAGGTGTTTGTTGAGTTGGCATATATCAATATTAGGATGTCACTCCGAGTATCGGAGAGGTATCTCTGGGCCCTCTCGATAATACACATCATAGGCTTGCAAGAAAACAACTAAGGAGTTAGTTAGAAGGTGATGTATTAGGGAGTGAGTAAAGAGACTTCCCAGTAACGAGATTGAACTAGGTATGAAGATACCAACGATCGAATCTCGGGCAAGTAACATACCGATGGACAAATGGAATTACGTATGTTGTCATAACGGTTCGACCGATAAAGATCTTCGTAGAATATGTAGGAGCCATTATGGGCATACAGGTTCTGCTATTGGTTATTGACCGGAGAGGTGTCTCGGTCATGTCTACATAGTTATCGAACCTGTAGGGTCCGCACGCTTAACATTCACTGATGATATAGTGTTATATGACTTACTAGATCATCGATGGCGCGCATTGCTGCGCCCGTCTATTTCTACGATAGAATCGTAGGAGCTTACATAAGTATATGGACACCGAAATTTACATAAATATATGAAGCTGATAATTTATTACAACATTTTCAATGTGCTCATATGGCTTAGTCGGTATTGGTCATCGGACTTTTACTCTCTAATTGTTCTATTTCTTATTGATGTCTTCTAAACAATTGCAGCTTGCACCCAAAAGGTGATCTTGTGTAGGCAACAAGGAACTAAGAAGAAAAATTCTGCTTGACAATAAATAAGATATTACAGAACGGAAGGTTATAATAAGACAATTTTCATTGACACTGAAGTCAAGATAAAATTTTGATAAATAAGGGAAGCTATCTCAATTGGAACATTGTCTGGTACATGATGTGTGTGTCGATTTGATTTTTTACATATCATTTGTGATGCTATTGCCAAGAACAAAACAAACTCCACCTCACATGTGTTATATTTGAAAGAATACGCAGTCTTACAATTAAGGACATGGCCTTGTAGAGAATAAAATATGGATTTCTGCTTGACAATAAAATTGGATATTAGAGAATGGAAGGATTCCAGTAAGACAATTTTCACTAACACTAAAGTAAACAATAAAATATTGATAAATAAGTGCAGCTATCTGAGTTGGAACATTGTCTGGTCTACATGATGCGATTATCGGGTTTTTTCCCTATCATTTGTGATGCTACTGGCATGTAGAAACAAACTGAACCTCGGATGTGTTATATTTTGTGTTTGAAAGAAATCCAGTCTTATAGTTAAGGAGAGAGCTCTGTAGGGAATGAAATGGGGAGCTAACAATGGTAAGACAAACTTTGTACTTGGTGAACCCATCTTTTGGACATAATTGGAAGATTAAGCAAGGGGTGTGTGAGAGGACATAATTTGCATACCTTGAGAAGCTGCAGTGTAGCTGCGCTTAAAGTATGCCAAAAATGGTTCCTGTTGGTCTTCAATTATTGTGGCACTTTATAATATATGTTAGCCTCCTAGAAAAATGAGATATTGTATATGACCACAATAAAGCTTCACTGGTAGACTCAGAATATTTTAGGCTTGATTTAACAAAGAACTTAGTACATGCTTTGCTGTACAAACATTGAGAGAGATTATGTCACCATGGAAGATACACTACACAAAAGTAACATAATCAACTTTCTGAATTACACAATGGTCACGATCACCTCAGAAGTGTTTTTTTTCTGTATCTCTTTGTGCCATTTTAGTGCTAGCAACACTACTTAATTAGTTTCTATATACTCTAGTACCACTATAGATTGACACATTCTTTCGGTATAGTTGATTGCAATATAAATGAACTGAGCAGGTAAATACATAAGAAATGATGATCTTCTATAGAGTAATGTTCAATATCAATTATACCATAAGTTACCTAAGCACTACCAAAACTTTAATTAGATCACCTTTAGCTTTGCTAGTAGGAATTGTAATAATTTAGCTCATGTACTTGCACACAAAGGATGTTCCATGAACCTGTATGATGAGCTAAATGCAGACAATGTAACTGCTGATGTAAAAGCTTTAGTGGTGAGCGAGTCAGCTACGTCCACGTAGTAATGCATATTTTGCATTTCTTTTAAAAAAAGCACTAATAATCACTGCAATATATTGTCTGACTGAATATTAGGTGGTTCTGCAATGATTAGACAAACTCGAATCTATTTATTTGCATTCATGAACCAGCTGTAAACCACTGCGGTGTGAGTTATGAAGAGTTCCATTCTATTTACTCTATAAATTCCCGTAAACATGTTTCAGATGTAGTCCAGCGACACTTGTAGTCTATGTTGTTTTTTATTTTTGGGTGCTCTATACTCAAGTTGCTTCAAGAATATGGTTACAGCTACACAATTAACAATTCAGCAGGAGCAAACATCCCAGAACCACGGCAGGCCATATGAATATAACCACCTGCCTACCTGGCTACATGTTCTAACACTTCCCATCATTATATGATGCATATGCATTGGTCTTAAAGATGAGGTTTTTTGGCCACAGGGAAAACATATGAAGTGTGTGTTTACAGACATAACTACAAATTAAGCTAGCATAAACTACAATTTAATGTGCGAGCATGTAAGACATGAATAACACTTCCAGGAAATATGTATTTCTTTCTCCAATTTTTCTACCACAAGCTATGGGTCTCTCAAACTGCCATGTTAGACAGAAAGATGTGTAAACTTTGTCATGTATTGGGACTTACTTTTGTTTGACGGTGCACCTCTAGTGTGTTTGTGATTTAGCGTGAGCATGATAAATATTTGGCTGCATTTTCTATACTTGCACATAGTTTTGTAGTATGACAAATGGACAATCATTTGATATGCAGCATCGTGGGTTGTGGGAGCAAGCGACGGCCGTAGCCCGTAGGACAGTGCAGGCGCGTGTTGATCAAACGTCATGCCCGACTCGAGGGGAGTGGTGTTGCAGAGGAGCTTATCAGGACAAGTTGCCGAGGACCCCAAGGCGGCCGATGAACTCGAAGAGAAGCAAACCTCGTGGATGTGTGACTGCTCACCTTTGCGATCCCTAGACGCTGGCTTCCACTGCTAGGCCAGTCATCTTGGAATCCCACTCGAGCAGTTCATCATGGTCGTGGCTGGCAATGCTGCGCGCTTCACTTGGATCTCGCTCGAACGCGTCAGCTGGATCCCAATAAAATCACTTTTGTCCACTTTCGTACTGCACCTGCACTAGTCAACATATTACGAATCTACTTCATCGCTTGATAATCAAATATCAACTTGTTTAACTTGAATACTTTTATCCTACGCTTAGGTGCACAGTTTGGAAGTAATGATAGAAACATCAAAATAGAGCAGATGCTGCCGGTTGAACATGAGAAATTTAGAGTAGGATATACTCACATGGTAAAGTAAAGTTAGAAGAATATCCTCTCTTGGATGTTACTGATGTGCCAAATCAAAAATCATGGTATAGAACATGCCCTTCATCTACAAATTTCAATAGCTCGAAAAAGAAAAATAATTATAGTTCACATGAAAAAGATAAGAAAGACTTATAAGCAAGTCTTATAATTCTAGAGCACAAACCAAGTATTGCAGTCTCATTTGCTCAGTGGATTTGATAAAACTTTCCAAATCGCATTAGAAAAATATTATTGTAATTTGACCTGACAGAGAAAAGAGATCAAGAAAACGCTACACTTCTAACTGTGATGGAACCACCGGCTTGTCACCCCTAGCCTGCACACATTAAAATCCCAAGAACAATCTCTCTCATAATGAGAAGGATGATTTTCCTGTAGGTACATAGGCTGCCGAACCATCTGGCCGGGAGGAGTGCTAGCGGACGGTGATTGAATTCTTAGTGGACGAACCCAAGGTGGAGAGTTGGTGCTAGCGGCTGGTGATTGAATTCTTAGTGGACGAACACAAGGTGGAGAGTTGGTTCTAGCGGCTGGAATCAAACTCTGGCAGGACACGTGGACAGAGAGATGAACAGACAGAACAGTGGCCTGTCCGCCGCTAGATCGAAGTCGTCGTGGTCGCGGCCGGCAATGCCGCGCCCACGCGCTTGGCTTGGATCCCGCTCCTGGACAGATCGCCCGCATCACCCGACATAGCTCGCGCGCTTTACCATCCTACTCGAGCGTGTCGCGCGCGCCGGGGGCGACTGGATTCCCCTGTCACCGATCCACCTCCTCTGTCCAGCGAGCAGCGAGCACAATGAGCGGACGATCCACATCCCTTGTCGAGCGAGAACACGGTGTTAGCTTGATGGGCTGGCATAACCGGCCCAGTTTACCAAAGGGCTTGGATTCGGCCTCTGGAATAGTAGCCCATAGGACAGCTGCACCAGTTGCAGGAGAGATGATTTTACACATTAGATCTGACGGCTAGAAAGGTTTAGATCGCGAAAACGGACGACCAGAAACCCAAATCTCTGAGAGAGCTCGCTTTAGGCTCGGTTATACTATCCTTAAATATGATTTGGTGACCGAGTGTTGTTTGGAGTCCCGGATGAGATCATGGACATGACGAGGAGTCTCAGAATGGTCGAGAGGTAAAGATTGATATATAAGACGATGGTATTCGGACACCAGAAGTGTTTCTGATGGTATCGGGTACATATTGGGTCATCAGAAAGGAGTTTCGGGCACCCCGACAAAGATATGGGCCTTATGGGCCAAGTGAGGGAACACACCAGCCCACAAGGGGCTGGTGCACCCCTATGGAGGCAGGCCCTATGAGGAGGAGAAGGAAAGAGGGGACTCCAAGTAAGATTCCTCCTACTTGGGCACCTCCTTTGGCTGCTCCTCCCTCCCTCCCACCTATATATATATATATATATATATATATATATATATATATATATATATATATATATATATGTGTGTGTGTGTGTGTGTGTGTGTGTGTGTGTGTGTGTGTGTGTGTGTGTGGGAGGGGGGGGGAGGGGCGCCTAGCACACAACACACAATTGCCTAGCCGTGTGCGGCGCCCCCTCCACCATTTACACCCCCGGTCATATTTTCGTAGTGCTTAGGCGAAGCCCTGCGGAGATCACTTCACCGTCATCATATCGTCGTTCTGCCGGAACTCATCCACTACCTAGCCGTCTTGCTAGATCAAGAAGGCGCAGGACGTCGCCGAGCTAAACGTGTGGAGAACACGGAGGTGTCGTGCATTCGGTACTAGATCGGTTGGAGCATGAAGAAAGTTCAAGTACATCAACCGCGCTGTGAAATGCTTCCGCTTACGGTCTACGAGGGCATGTAGAGACACTATCCCCTCTCGTTGCTATGCATCTCATTGATAGATCTTGCATGGGCGTAGGAAAGTTTTTTGTTTTCATGCAACATTCCCCAATAGTGGCATCCAAGCCAGGTCTATGCGTATATGATTTGCACGAGTAAGACATAAAGAAGTTGTGGGTGGTGTTGTTCATACTGCTTACCACCAACTTCTTATTTTGATTCGCCTGCATTGTGGGATGAAGCGGCCCGGACCAACCTTACATGTCCACGCACATGAGACCGGTTCCACCGACTAACATGCAACTAGTTTTGCATAAAGGTGGCTGACGGGTGTTTATGTCTACTACTTTAGTTGAATCGAATTTTACTGCGGGCGGTCCTTGAAGAAGGTTAAAACAACAAACTTGATAAATCACCGTTATGGTTTTTGCCGTAGGTAAGAACGGTTCTTGCTAGAAACCCATAGCAGCCACGTAAAACTTGCAACAACAAAGTAGAGGATGTCTAACTTCTTTTTGCAGGTCATGCTGTGATGTGATATGGTCAAGCCATGATGTGATATACGTTGTTATATGTGATGATCATGTTTTGTAATTTATCGGCAACCGGTAGGAGCCTTATGGTTGTCTCTTTATTCTATGAAATGCAAACGACATGTAATTGCTTTACTTTATCACTATGCATTAGCAATAGTTGTAGAAGCAATAGTTGGCGAGATGACTACGACGCAACGATGAAGATCAAGGTGTTGAGCCGGTGATGATGGAGATCATGACGATGCTTTGGAGATGGAGGTCAAAAGCACGAGATGATGATGGACATATCATGCACTACAAAAAAGACACATCCATGACATTTTGGGCCGAACGAACAAATTTTCGGTCATACTTATGACACTTCTGTGATGATAATTGTGACAAACCCGGTATCATCATAGATGTGGTGGGGTCCTACTTCTATGACCAAAAATCATGACATAAAATGGGCTTTTCGTCCTGGACGGGCCGGAGACGCAGCTGCATGACATTCTTTGGGCCGTCCATGACGGAAAAAACCATGGTAGAAGCGAGGGAGAGGAAAATATCGGGGAGTTCCCGGTTACGGTGGGTGGTCGGGGGCGAGCGATGCGCGTTTCTCTCCTACATACGCGCCTGTGTGCGAGGCGTTGGGCTCTAACTGAATCCGAGTGATTGCACTGCAGGCTACATGTTACTGAACCCAAGCGATCGATCAATCCCTTGCTGTTAACTGAACCCGAGTGATTCCTTCGCTACTAATGCTAACTGAAGCCAATCGAACATTGCTGCCTCCTTCCCTAGATGAACAGTGAGCGTTGTTGAGGGGGTTTGGATGAACAATTCCTGGTGGGGGGTTGGATGAACAGGACCCCGTGGTAGTAGAGGCTGTTGCCGCTGGTTGAACAGTACCCTGATCGATCGAGCCGGTGGATGAACAGGACCCCATGGAGGGCTGGATGAACAGGACCCCGTGGAGGGCTGGTTGAACAGTAGCCGGTGGAGGGTTGGTTGAATAGTAGTCGGTGGAGGGTTGGATGAAGAGTAGCCCGTGGAGGGGTGGTTGAACAGGACCCCCAAGGAGAGGGCTGGTTGAATAGTAGCCGGTGGAGGAGCGCGCGGTGGAGGCTGGATGAACAGGAGCCCGTGGATGAACAGTCGCAGGTGGAGACTGGAGGAGGTCGACGGTGGATGAACAGTAACCCGTGGAGTCCTGTTTTGCGGTACGCCACACCCTCCCGATGAATAGGACCTCTGTTTCGACCGTAGCGCTCCAACACAAGTCCGTTTCCTTCGTTTTGCGGTACACCACACCCATGCCGATCAACAGGACCTCGTTTCCACCGTAGGAGGTCTGTTTCCTCCATTTTGCGGTATGCCATGCCCCTCCCGATGAATAGGATCCTGTTTCCACCGTGGCTGGTCGAACACAAGGTCGTTTCCTCCGTTCTGCGGTACGCCAGGCCTCGTTTCCATTGCCTGTTCCGTCCAAGCCGGTTGGCTCCTGACGAACAGCATGCGTTCCGTTGCCTCCCGATGAACACGACGCGTTCCGTTGGCTCCCCATGAACATGACGACGACACAATTTCTCTGTCCCAACCCAGCCACAACCATGTACACGAGCCCTGGCCGTATGTATGCGCGAGCAGGCGCTCGAGACCCCGCTTATATGTACGTACGTGGACGTATTTACTTTCTTGCACCTTGGCCCTGTACATATGTGTACATGCTACGTGCGCGCCTCTACTACGACACGTGCCCGCCTTTACATCGACCAGTATGTACGTACACGTTCGGGACCAGAATGACATTGCTACGTACGCTTCGACCAGGTGGGTCCCGACTGTTAGGCACTTCCTTGCATGCGAAGATGTAGCCGGTGGGTCCTAGCAGTCAGGGGTGAAACGTTTTTTCACGAAATACGGTGGCCTGTCCGGTGGGTCCCTGCTGTCAGGTGGAGGAATAATTATTTTGCGCGTAATAAGGAGGCACTTCCTTGCTGCGGCCGTGGACCCAGCTGTTAGCCTCTCCATGTATAGTACTCTTTCGATGGAAGTCATTCCTTGACCACGTGACCACGCTGCGCCGAGAGCACCAAGGCGGTGGACGACGGCGAGTCCTAGGAAGGGACAATGCGGAGCCAGGGAAGACGCGACAGTGGAAGCCCACGCGGAGATGAGTACGAGGGTTCACTGGTTCGGCTGCGGTATGAGGCTATCATAGCCGCAAAATAACAGGGGGTGTGGGTGAGTAGAGGCGGATGGCCTGGCCAGCGGTGGGAGTAGTAGGGGGCGGTGAGGCCTCCACGGCATCACAGCTGGCCACGGGAGGCAGGAGCACACGACACGACTGGCGCTGGTTTGGGCGGCTGGAGCAAGAAGACGAGAGGTTGAAGAAGCACTACGGCCGTTGGATTGACATCGTACGGTCACTAGAGCTAGAATCATTCATATTGACTAAGTTGACAAAGCCCTCCGTCCCCGTAAACTTAGTAGGCCCACAAGTCAGCCTCCCACGGTGGGGGTATTCATTTTTTGTGCGTAATAAGGAGGCACTTCCTTGCGTGCAAAGATATAGCTGGTGGGTCCGAGCTGTTAGTGGGGGGAACATTTTTTCGCAAAATACAGAGGCCCTTCCGGTGGGTCCCAGATGTCGGGTGGAGGAATCATTATTTTGCACATAATAAGGAGGCATTTCCTTGTGTGCGGCCATGGACCCAGCTGTCAGCCTCTCCACGTACAGTCCACTTTCGATGTATGTCGTTCATTGACCATGCTGACCACGCCGGGCCGAGAGCACCAGGGCGGTGGACGACGGCGAGGCCTACAAAGGGAACGACATGGAGTCGGGGAAGACACGACAGTGGCTGCCCACGCGATGGGGAGTACGAGGGTTGACTGGTTCGGCTGCCGTCGACCGAAAATAACAGGAGGTGTGGGTGAGTAGAGGGATAGACAGGTCAGGGATGTGAGTATGGTGGAACCGTGAGGCCTACCCGGCAACACAGCCGGCCACGAGAGGCAGGAGCAGTCGGTTCCACCGGCGCTGGTTTGGGCGGCTGGTGCAGGAAGATCAGAGACTAAAGAAGCACGATTGCTATTAGATTGACATCTAACGGTCTAACGCTGGTAGAGCCGATTGTTGACTAAGTTTCTTTTTTTGACAAACCTTGTGTACGCATGAACTTGGTAGGCCCACAAGTCAGCCTCCAAATCTGTGACAGACAACATTGAGCCCATTTGCTAATTTTTTATCATTTGCAGCCCATTTGCTAATTCTTATGTAATTTATTACAACCCATTTTCTCCCCAGAACCATGGTCAAAAAGTTTAACCTTATTTTGCATATTTTGATGGAGTTTGAACTGTTGTAATCCCAAAATGATAAACATTTTTTAAGAACTTATTGATTTGCCAAAAAAATCGTTTTGTTTTTGTAAGCAAATAAGACGTGGGACAATTGAGTTGGCTTAAGGGAAAACTAGTGGTAAAGAAATCACCGTTGGGAGGGAAAACAACAACAAAAATAAGGATGTAAATATGAAAAGGGAACTTTATGTATTTTCAATATAATGATACGTGTATATGAACTAGTAAAACTATAGGTAGAGATTAGAAAACGGATGTAGGACATGGCGTTTCAAGAGGAAAATAGAACTGGGCTGTGTGTTTGATTCAGTAAAAAAACTGCATGCGGATGTTGTAAGACAAAATATACCTAACGCCGGCGGGCCAGAGGCCAGTAGATACCTACTGGATCTTTGTGCCTCGTTGTCGTTATGGGTTGGGCCTGTTAAAAACAAAACCAAGCCTGGGCAGTCTACAACCCAGTTGAAACGTGTTCGACCTGAAAAAACAATATACCTGCTCAACAAACGAGAAAATTCTGCAAGTGCAGACTGATAATTTGGATGCAATAGGTATATTGTTTTTTCATCGTGATAATAAGTGCATGCACTTGTTTCAAAAAATTTGGAGAACTGGGAATTCGAACGGCAGGTTCTTATGCTACCATCAAATAAAAATCAGGTGCCTGAAAAATTTGTGTTGAAACAAATGATTCAGCTTTATATCCGAGTCGACCCTCGGCATGATGGTTGGAAGCAAATTCGAAGTTCATACTGAAAGATCATTAACAACAATACCAACTTGTGGACGACAAGGTAGTACGAGTACCAATACCAAATTAACTTATAATCTTTTTACTCCTGGCCCTAGTGTTCGTCTAGTAGAAAATCTTGCAGAGGACTAGCTCCCACTCCTTCTCTTGCTCCAGGTTCCCGAGGTGGTACTGGTTCATCACCCAGTTGGTCCACTGCTGGTCGAAGTTCTTGTTGGTGTGCATCACCAGAACCTTTTTGCTGCCCGTCTGCCGGCCGTTGACCACCACCAGCAAGGTATTCCCGGTCTTGTGCCACATCGCGTGCATACCGCACTCTGACTATATCTTGCGACGCGTCCATGTGCCCCTTTTGAACGCCCTGGAATTGTGCTGGAATGAATGCTTGCTTAGGCCACTCAGTGTGATACCTGCAGTATTGTTGAATACAGGTTTTAGTGTACATGGTTGGCATTTTCATAACATCTTTGGCATGTTCCAGTCAGACGTTTCACTTTTTATTAACTATCAAATTGTAATTGCTTCACTAGGTTTGTGTCTAAAAAGAAAAATAGATCTATAAACAAAGGAATATGTTTGTGCAAGTAGACGGCCGATCGGTGTCTGAACTGGAAGTTTCTCAGGATGGGTGTAGCATATGCCGTGCTCGATGTCGATGTTTGGTATGAAAAAATCCATGAGAAGGTGAGATCTCGCGCTGTCAGCAGTCACTTTGGCCTCAAGGTGCTCAATCAGCTCCTGACCCATGGGATCAAACTTGATGCCAGCCGGCAGCACGGGCCAATCCTTCTTGGACTTGCATCGGTTAATTCCAGTTATATGGTACTCAATGTATGATCAATCGACTGTTTTAAGTGAATGATGAAAATTTTTGACAGATAAGTGGTACTCCAAATCTGAAGTCCACAGTACCCGAAGACGCTGCAGGGATTCTTGCATCACCTCACGCGCGGCATGTTGTCACGTCAATTCAATGTGTGGACATGATGAATAATTTGACCGACGTATGCTAGTACTGTTACTATACTACTTACTAGTCGTATTTAGTGTCACATCTTAACCATAGGTTTAACTAACAAAATGTCAATGCATGTCATCGAAAATTATTCCATTGGAAACTATGTTCAAATACAAATAAAATGATATAATTTTTTGTGGCATGCATTAACATTTACTTAGTGAAATTTATGGTCAAAATTTGACACAAATTACAAAGGGGGCAGTAAACCAGAAAGGAGTAGTAGTACGAGTAGCGCAATATACGGTATAGAGGACTAGTACAAATTTAGAAATGGGGTAAGAAGTTACAAGGCTGTGCGACAGACTTTGTAGGCTACATGAGTAATACAAAATATAATTCCCATTGGACAACACTTTCACCAACAAGTACACACTT
>NC_041384.1:202638980-202785066 GCF_002162155.2 Triticum dicoccoides | reverse complement strand
ATATACCTACTATTAAAAGAAATAGATATTCTTGGTTTGGTCTTCTTGGTTCGGTCCGTGGTAATCTACGTACATCTCTCGCACGTCTTATCGCAAGCTTCTCGTCCGATACACGCATGCGTCATACCCGTTTAGCTAGTGTGGGTGTATTTAATTTTGTAGGCTCAGTATCAGCCCATGGACCAAGACTGGTGGGCCTCGAAATAATACCCGGTCATCCTCTCGCTCACGACCCTAAAAAAATCTATCGCTTCTATTCTCTTTACTCAAAAAAAATCTCTCATATTCTCAAAAAAAATATCTCTCCTAAAAAAACTATCTATCCTCTGACTTCTTTCTCCACACAAAAATTGTCTCCCGTGCATGTATAAAGAAGCCTCAACTCCCTCGATCAAACCCCTGCTCGCTTGCTTCCCGTGCTAAACACTGCTTCAATCTCGTCGTTGCGCCCGTGCTCAACATTGATGTGTCATCGTTCTTCCAACCGTACTGGAATCTTGCCATTCTCACCTTGCAAGATCTTCGTAATGAGGGCTACACCAAGTAGATATGTATATACATAGCCGTACGTAAGCTTCGGGTCTCCGTTCTCTCCGCTGCCGCCTCCTATGGCCGGAGCAGCGTTGCTATCCGCAATCCCGCATCTGGCCTACAATGGCTGGAGTCGCACCACTGCCGCCGATCCCCACGCACCACACAGCCACGCTCGGCTCCATCATCGCTCGTGCCTGCCCTCACTCGTATAACGCTGCAACATTGATGGCTTCAGAGACCCCGACACCCCGGCTGAGACACGGGCATGCTTGGCGCTGGCTGGAAGGGGACCGGCAAGGACGTCCTGCTCCTCCCGGCTGAGCTCCTTCACGGCACCCACGGTACAACCGATGCTTACATGGCCGCCGGCTGAAAGGGGACGCAAGGTCGTCCTAATCCTCTAAGCCAATCTCCTCCATGGCGCCTGTGCTGCGACCCAGATCTGCTTGGCCACCGACGGTATGGGGGAACTCTGATGGCTGAGGAACTGACAACAAAGGGAGCTCGATAGGCAAGGAATGATGGATCTGTGAGAAGAAGGGAGTTCCATTATAAAGAAAACGAAACTGGGAGATAAAAGGATTATGGGTTATTCTGATGACTGTTGGTACTTGGTAGTAGCAAGGATGGTGAAAATAAATCTGCGCCATGTCCTTTTGAGGGCTGCATGAAGGAGCTGAAAACCCAGTTCAAAAATGGAAGGAACTGAAAACTCCAGCCTGGTCCATCTGTGTTCGAGAGAGCAAAACCAAGTTTGGCACATAGTGAGTAGGTGAGTGTAAGTTGTTGCAACACCGGATTGAAATCTGGTATTCAGTCAGTCTTGTATCATGATTTCTTCAGTGGGCAGTTTAAATTACAGTCTGCTTTTATTCGGATTTTTTTACTGAAGTTGCCCCACTATTTGTTACGTGAGGATTAACAAAGTTAGATCTTTGTGGGCATAGTGAATTTCCTTTTTGTTTGCATGAGTTACACTTACACTTACACTTAATTAGTATGGTCAGATTAGGTAAACTGCACACAGTGATTTTATATGCTCTGACAGAGAACTTCTAAGTGGGTCAAATTATCTGTACAGTCAATCTATTTTAGAGATGAACATAATAGCACATGTACCTCTAATTTAAACATGTTATGTCTATTTATTTCCATCTACCGTAAAAGAGACTAAGATACAAGAAGAGGATACGTCGACATATGGACTTCCAAATCTTCGGTTCAGACATCAAGAGTGGACATGATTCATTAACTCGTCAGCTCATGGGCATTATACTCACCTGCACCAAGGTCGCCAAAAATGCAGTGAAACAGATGATGAAGATACTGGTCACGACCCCCGTCGTACATGACCGGGATTCACGACAGGGCCGAGGTGGATCCATGGCAGGATGTTAAGCAATTTTGCATGTCTGATGTCATGTCATGTCAATGTACACGATGCAGGACGGGAAGGGTGTCAATAGCGACACGGTGAGGAGGTAAAAACATACATAATCATTTCTTGTTTTCTTCCTCGCCAGTTTTCATGGCGGTTATGTTTTAATAGTGTATCCCTGTTGCAATGCACGGGCAATTTTCCTAGTATATATATATATATATATATATATATATATATATATATATATATATATATATATATATATATATATGGCTTCTGCACAGCATCTCCATCATCATTATCAGTACATCCTACACAGGTGAGATAGGATGCACTTGATCCCAGAAAGGTATCTATCCTTCTAACCAGAGGAGTGCTTCAAACTAACAACAGTACCTAATATCCAAAAAAAGAGGGTCATGCTTCAGCAGCAGGACACATGGCTCAGTCTAGATATCAGTACGAATCAAGTTTTGCATATTTGGTGTTGGCATGAACCACATCGCCGCATGTCGGGTTTGCAAAAGCCATCCATCGCATGGACGCTTGATACCTTTCACACACTGAAGATTATCTGGCAAGAAGCTGTGTCGATGAATCTCTGGATATGGTGATTCATGAAACCCATGGTACGATGTGTAAACAGATTTCCCCATGGCGAAAGGAAGGTTCATAGCACGGTAATCATCACCGGTGATATGATCGATGATTGGTTGGATGATCGGATAATTGAGCCCGAGGAACATGGAGTGGTTGCTGAGGCTGTAAATCCGCCTCCAGTTGAATATGCCTGGCCCAACGGAGCTGGGATATTTCTCCAACACGAGGCAGCCATAGCCATCAATGTCACGAACGCCCCAGGCATTGTACTGCATGTGGTTTCATGAAATGGTTTAGTCAATTAGGTACATGCAAATGAGCATCAAATGACCACCGTCAGCAGAACGAGCGATAAACCACCATGCATCGGCTGGTATGATTCCAGGTCGTGGAATCATGAAGGCCAATGCATTTGTGTCTGCTGCAACAATTCAAATTGGAGACCAAAAGGACAAAAATAAACAACCATGTTCAGAGTATGTGTGGAATTAAGATTATTATAACAGTGACACATATCATAGACAGAGAATTGCAATGTCGTGGTTATAATCATACCCCAAGTTAAAAAAAGCCAATGGCTTTCATATTCTAGCAATATATCATGGTTCAAACAACATGTAACAATGAGAGGAAAACAGATATGACAGGGCCTACTCATATTCTGCCATAGCACTTACTACAATTATCATATCAACTCTAAGCAATAACATGCGTTGTTATAAAAATCCTAGAAATGATAGTACCATATAGCAATCATGAGGTTATACTCATAATATCTATTCTAACAATCATTAAATGCCAATTGTTCTCATATCAACTCTAACAATAACATGTGTGGTCATAAAAATCTAGGAAATGAGAGGAACATATTGCAATGATGTGATTATAGACATACTATATATTCTAAATTTGTAACAATGAATAGGCAGTTGTATTCTTAAGGTAAAGATGACATGAGATAGAACAATTACACGACGATAGATTCCACCGGTATAGGCAGACAATCTGTCCATCGACCGTATAAATGATGCCATCATGCACTATAGCATCAGACAGAAATGTTGGGTGAAAAGGATCGATGATGAGCCATAACCATGTATGGCGACCGGATTCTAGATAGACTAATCCCATGTTGAACACGGCAATGAGCTTGTAATCCATGTAGTCTTGTGATGGTGTGGGCACCTCGTAGATTACAACCTTCAGCAAACAGAGGTCGAGCCAAAAACTCGACGCGTCTCGTGCGTAGTAGGCAGGAGTGTCCGGTGGGCCGCGAGGCTCGATGGCGGCGGTATCCAACGATGGAAGGGTGATCTCTCGCTGGGTGTAGATATCCACGAGACGCCACGGACTACCAGATTGTGGATGAGGACGATCTAGTTGGCCTTCATGCCCACCCGGTAGTGGCCACGCATGAAGGACATGTGGACAAGTAGTGGTAGCATGTTGAGGTGCACCACGGCAACCTCCGTAGGATCGTCAAGTCGGTGTCTCGGCCACCTGTGAGCATCGGGCATCAGCAAGCAGGGCGTCTTGAAAAGAGCCGGCTGGTTGCAGATGAGTAGACGGTACAAAGACACCGAGCATGCGGCCAGACGGACGGTGCTGAGCAGGTCCATACGATTACAGATCTGCTCCAAGAGAACATCGGGGAGGGAATTCCAATCGCGGCTCTGCGTGTCAGTCGGTTCTGCCATAGGGTTTTTTAGGGTGCTAAGTGGCCGGGGTTTTTGGTGCATGCGAGCTAGAGGGGAAGTGGATTCGGGCGGGCGAGCGAAGAAGATGGCGTGTGTGGCCGAGCAATGAGCGGGGGGATATGGTACGTGCGAGCTACCAAGGAAGATGGCGCGGGCGGGCGATCAATGAGCGGGGGGGAATGGTGTGCGGCCGACGATGGGGAAGAGAGGAAGAAGAAGAGAGGAGGAAGAAGAGTCAAAGACGGGGAAGAAAGTGCATTAAATCTCAATTCTACTAGTACTACTGCCAGGATATACCGTCCTTCAGAGTGTAAATAGTTACGCCGATGACATCTGGGTCTACCTCAAGAGGGCCCATATGTCAGTTAATGGAGGAGAGAGGTGCATAGTCGTATTTGTTGAAGCATGCTTCACTGGCAAACATGATGGCAGTACTGGGTAAGGCTAATTTAATAATACCAACACGCTGGTTCAGCTTATTAATCAAGTGTCCCATCTGCGGCAGCGTGTATTGTCACTTCACTGTGAAGACTAGTTGAATAGTTCTCTCTGACCGAGATGGGGAATAATGGATCGCGAAGACTTCCTATCTACAGTATCCCTATGCCTGTACGCTCGAGCGCCTCCCAATGCTCCGCCTTGTACGGGTGCTAAGGCTGCCATGTAGGCAAAAAATCTGATGTGGCAAGGTAATTAAGAGGAGAGATAAGTGTGGTAACCCCAGTACTAAGCATGAGAACCTAGACAAAAGACTTAAATGGAATAATCCCACCAATGCATGAAGAACTTTAGTTACAAAATCAATAAATAAAGGATGCTTAGCACCAAGAAGTTAAGCACATGTACATGTAAGCATTGGGAGCTTTAGTTGCTAAAGTTTTTAATGTGCTTAGCACCCCATGTAAGCATCGATGCATCCTGTCCAACAAGATGAAACATTGTCCAAGGCACACGGCACCAATAATGTAGGAGTACTAGTACTACCTCCTTTACGGTTTATAGGGCTCAATTCAAAAATCTCATCAACCAAGGTAGATGATGAGTGGTGGAATAATTTTTGTAGTTTGCAAAAACACTCAATTAATGCACTCGTTTCCCTCAAAAAATTATGTTTTCCAATGCATTAATTTTGTGTCAAAGTTTGACCATCTACCCCCTCCATCCATGTGAGTCATCTTTTGTTGTGCACCGTGACCAAGGAGGGAAAAACAAGAGAACTTAATGTTTATTTGCTACTCCCTCTGTTCCTAAATATTGTATTTTTAGACATTCAAATGAAATACAACATACGGATGTATGTAGACATATTTAGAGTGTAGATTCACTCATTTTGCTCCGTACGTAGTCACTTGTTGAAATCTCCAGAGAGACAAATACTCAGTGGGAACAGAGGGAGGCTTTTACTCCGTATTTGGGAACAGAGGGAGTATCACAATATGGAGGGAACTGAGGAAGCTTGAAATATGAACATATCGATGGGAGGGAGTAAAAGCTTCATGCATGCAACATGCAACACTCACAAGTACACATGGACGCACGCAACACTCACGCACCCATGCCGCACACAACATGTGACGCAACGCACAAGCTCACACTCAAGTGCTCAACCTACTCCCTACGTCCGTGAAAGATTATACATTTAGAGATTTACACATTGACCAGGGCATAATTAACGCCCAAAAGTAGCAGACTTATGTGTGCATGCGACCATTGAGAGAAGAAGATTGAATGAAGGTTATTGCATGCTGTAATTAAAGATAGAAATGTAGCCTATAGCTAGAGCACAAGTTGGTGCATGAGTCAACCAATATCGATTTTAGATTAAAGGCTAAATGCATTGGAATTGTAGATGTACACTCTTTGTTTTTTAGCCAATGTACACTCTTTGTTGGAAGACCGAGGGAGTACACGTGCATGCACTCACATACATAGCCAGGGTGGTTCGCGGGCAAGGGTTGGACTCCTGTCACGCCTGCGTAAAGTTTTGTTCAACTGATTTCTTTGCTCTACCAACTGATAGGTGGGACCCAGAAACTAGGTGACAATTTAACCAGTCAACAAAGTGCCACGTCGACTATGTGGTCGGTCAATATGGTGCAATACGGTGCTCTACGATGAGCTAGTGATCGTATAATCACCGCAAAACTATATATAGTGACTGTAAAGAGCGTATTGTTACATACGTTGACCGCCAATGTATTTTTCTCATTTCAAATTAAGCCATATTTAACCGGAAAGGACTAGTACTTGTACTGCTTTGATGTGTCCTGTCAACTCGCCAAACGAGGAGAAGCTTGCTTACTATGCCTCTTCCTCGCCCACGCGCGCGGTGGCTCGTAGGACGAGGAGAGGGTTTTGACTACAGTGCCCTCTCCCTCTCCCTCTCGCTCGCCCTCGCCCTCGTGTGGTGGACGTGCAGCAGTTCAATCGGTGTCAGATTGCCAGAAGCATATTGTATTGTAGTATCATCATTGTTGGACCTTCCAAAGAGGCAAAGAGCCAAGTGCAAGGTTCACATGAGTATGAACTTTTGAACCTCCCGAAGAGGCAAAGAGCCAAGCGCAAGGTTTTATAGGAGTTGTCGTCCTAGTAGGAGTATTAAAACTATAGCGAACGATGCTACTGTATGATGCCGCCATGTCACCTATATCCAAAGTTGTGCCACCTTTTTTCTCAATAAGCATGTTGGATCCCGTGCAACAACCACACAATTTGCACGTACACATAACACATTTACTAGTAATAAATTCTAAAGGACAAATGCCAGTATGCCACACATTCATTAGATAAATTTGTGCACGACTAGTCTACATATATTCACAGCGCTACCGTTCACAATTTACCATACCCCACTTACACGTTATAGATGGGCTACATGTCCTCCTCCAGGTTCCAGTCCCAGGTGTTGTTCATGGATGGCACGATCCATAGTAGTGGGCAACGAGAATCATTGTACCAGCTTTCTAGTCCAGTTCCACAGGATGGAGACTCATGCAAGCTGAAGCGGCATAAATCAGGGATAGCGTGTCCCAGCATGTCGTTCATCCGGCGGTGAGCACTAAAGACACAACCATGCTTCATGAATGGAAGGCCTTCGGTGTCGTGCATGGAAGGTGGCATCCGCTTCATAATGGGGTAGTTTTCCCCAATGAAAAGTGAGTACTCCCCAAGAGTGTTCCTCGGCACCCACGTAGCATCACGGGGGTCGAACTCAGCACTGTTCATCTGGTACACGCGGCATCTCAAATCTGGACACATGGCGACGTACACAGTAAAGGTCCATGCATAATAATATTGTGCTCAAATATGGCGGTCATTAATACTGTGCAACAAATAGTACTACTCCGGTATAGAGGAAGTAAAATAATCGGCTTATTATATATAGCCACTCTTGGCTACATGGATGAGATAGTAAGACATGGAAAAACAAAAATGGTGGCAGCTAGTGGGTGATACGTCCATTTTGCATCATTTTTTACATCAATAATTATCGCATTATGGGTTGTTATTACACATTATGTCTCAATACTTATGCCTATTCTCTCTTATTTTACAAGGTTTACATGAAGAGGGGGAATGCCGGCAGCTAGAATTCTGGGTTGGAAAAGGAGCAAATATTAGAGACCTATTCTGCACATCTCCAAAAGTCCTGAAACTCCACGGGAGTTATTTTCAGAATATATAAAAAATATTGAGCGAAGAAAGTACCAGAGGGGGCACCCACCATCGACAAGGGTGGGGGGCGCGCCCTACCCCCCTGGGCGCGCCCCTGCCTCGTGGGCCCCTAGTGGCCCTCTGATGCCCATCTTTGGCTATATGGAGTCTTTCATCAAGGAAAAAATCATAAGCAAGCTTTCGGGAAGAAACTCCGCCGCCACGAGGCGGAACCTTGGCGGAACCAATCTAGGGATCCGGCAGAGCTATTCTATCGGGGAAACTTCCCTTCGGGCGGGGGAAATCATCACCATGGTCATCACCAATGATCCTCTCATCGGGAGGGGGTCAATCTCCATCAACATCTTCACCAGCACCATCTCATCTCAAATCCTAATTCATCTCTTGTATCCAAATGATTGAAATTGGAATTTCATCAGAAGTTTTATCCTATGTATCACTACTAGGGAAAAGCTTATAGACAGACGCTTACTAGTAGCGCGGGTTTATATCCCTCGCTACTGCTACTTAGTAGTAGCGCGGGTTTTTATCCCTCGCTATTACTAAGTTGATAGTAGTAGCGCGGGTTTTTACCCCTCGCTACTACTAAGCGGTCTCTACCGTACCTCCCTGAGACATGCCATAGTAGTAGCGAGGGGTATAAACCCGCGCTACTACTAAGTGAATGGCTATAGCGCAAGTAAGATACCCACGCTACTACTGAGTGTATCCATCCCTTGCCGCACAGCTCCCACCCCGATCCTAAAGAAAAAAATTCCGCTCCCACCCCACCAAACTCTCTCTCTCCAACCTCACCCCCACCCCTCAGTAGACTCATCTCCCCATGACCTCCTTGTCGCCGCCAGCTCCCACGCCGGCCGGTTCCGGCGAGCTCCGGCCGCGCGGAATACGCCCCCAAGCCCCCCAAGCTCCGCCCCTCCCTCCCCTCCTCCCAGATCCATGCCTCAAGGCCTGCACCCTTGCCTTGAGGCGGCGAGGGGGAAGGCGGCAGCGAAGAGGCAAATGGAGAGGAGGAGCAGCACGCGACTCTGCCACCCAACGGCCACGGAGTCATCGGTGCGGGCTGTCAGCCTCACCGAGAAGAGGAGCAGCATGGCGGCAAGGACGATGAGGGAGAGGGGTCGTGGCTGAGGACGAGGCGCGCATACAGGTCCCTCCCGCAGGTGCTGTCGGGGTGGAAGGCGTTTCTGATGACGAAGAAAGTGGTGAGATTAATCCTGAGTTGTTCCCTAGTAGCAGAGAGAATCCTGAGCCATTTAAGAAATTTAGATCTCCAATCATCTCACTATCTCTTAGTTTAATATATTCTTTTTCAATCGAGGATATGCAATTTTTCTTGAGTTGTTGAGGACATTGGGGTATGCCTCCGGTTAATTAGCCTGAGCATAAGGGAAAATGTTTAGCCTGCTAACTTAACATATGTGCAGTATGCATGTGCCCTCCATGGCAGAAACTGACATTTTTTGTTAAACAAGAGTCCATGTTGGCTGAGTCGTGGATCATTTAGAACCATCTAGTTCAGTCCTTGCCTGTTTATGAGCTTCACATGGCCTCCCATGGTAGTTTCTGAAGGCAGGACAAACCATGTGAAAATGACAATAGATGTACGAGCATGGTTCTGTACAGGTCTTAGGTAAGTGTTTTTGCTGATTGTGTGAAATTTTGCAGGTACTGGTAGCATGCTATATTAATGCTTTGGACGAAATTACATTATTCGTCACCCCTGCTCAGCTCATAGAGGTACCTCATCCCGTCGTCCCCTGATCTTTGAATCTCGATGCTTTGGACGAAATTACATTATGAAACTTATATGCAGTAAGGCCTAGATTGGCAGTGTAATTTTTAAAATACCGCAGTATTCGAAAAAATTCGGCATCATGTTTAACTAGTGTGGAGCATGCTATGCAGAGGCCTAGTTTGCCATGTTGATAATTGCGAGTTACAAACCAAGCTTTCAGTTTGAGAAAAAGAGGTCTGGACCTCTTTTTCTAGAAGTTAGAAAAAACATTGTATCAGGAATACAAGTGAATATGAAACTACTGTTTTTGGTTTAGCCAAACACCTCACAGTTTTCAAAACTACAATTTTATAGAAACCATAGTATTCTGATTGAGCTAAGCTATTAGTGTATCTTCACCTGTGGGAATCAAGGTGCATATGCTCCTTGTATTTTTTCACATTCTAGACTAGATTGAATAACGGGAATTGCCAATCAACTGAAAAAATAAATTTAATTACCAATCTGCACGCACAAGACATATATCTTTCTCATCATTTTAATCAGTAACCATTGATACTCCACGTATACATTTTCTAAGAATTACTTCATACATGTAGGCTGGCAGCGGTGTTCACAAATCACCACGGAGAAAGTAAAGATCTCGAGAGGATTCCGTTTGTTTGCTCTATGTATTGTCTTTCGAAGCGCACGCAAGAAAAAACACACACAAAAATGCTAGTTAATTTTACAGCCTTTTGTAGCAAAAGAAAATGAGAAACACAAAAAATGTTTGTTTCTCTGCCTTTTGTAGTAATGGAGAATGAAAGTCACAAAAAATGTTTGGAGGAGTGGTCTCTGTGATTTGGGGGTAGTGGCCCGGGTGTGGTCGGGCTCGAATTCTCTGCTATGGGTTTGGAGGAGTAATGTTTCTGGTTTTGCAGATATTCAAGCTCTGGCGGACGGAGTGTCTGTGCATGAGCAGCGAGACGGCGGCTAAGGCTAGCGTGGAAGAGGTACTCTTCAGTTGCTTCATTCGGTTTTACTTAGTTTTGTGTCCTTGGTGGATGTAAATGTACCCCAGTTAAACATGTGTGGTGCTCGCTTTGCCCAATTTTCTATTTAAGGATTAGCTATTGTAGGGCAGATGCTATGTAGAGAATCGATTAATTTCCTCTAGAAATGCTCGAGTGGTGATTTGGCGATATTTGGAAATACTAGTTCTACATCATGGCATGGTTACTGTTAAGGGAGATATCATACCCGGCCAAAGCACATATGCGAAGCCTTTGATTCGAGGTAAAAATGGTGCATCGCCTCTCCCTACAAGGTGTTAGTTTTAGCATCTAGTTCTGCATCATGGCTGTAAACTGAACTTGGTTCGGTTAAAAACTGCACTGTCCAATTTGGACAACAAGCTTAGATCTGAAAAATGAGTTAGCTAGGCTTAGAATTTTGAGTTGGCCCCTTTACATAAGTTTTAGATAAAGTTCCAAGGTTTCTTTAGAGTATTTATTTGTGTCGTTTGGATGTACGGTTTGAGAGCAGCCATCAATTTAGTTTGCTGTCCCGAAATATATGTTCTTGGGTACAGTATTTTGATATGGGAGATTACGCCCTGTTAGAGGTGGTATTAAAATAAAGTTAAAACATGAAAATTTTAGAGGTTGTTCTGTAGATACTTAAACACATATCACTTGTCAGGTTTCGCTCGTTATATTAAATACTATGAAATTATCAAAGTGGGTCGTACTATGTTGGACAGAATTTTATGTTTGGACTTGGGTGAATGTAACCAGACTTATACTCTTAGATTTTGTCATAGTTGATGGTGTGACGACTTATAATGTGATAAAGTATATACGTTGTTGCAACACCAAAATCAGTGAAATATATTTCCTTTTTTGTTGCCGATGACATCTCCATAAAGTAAGGATTTAGATAGCATCATATGTTCAGAGTTCAGTTCTTTTCTTATCTGAAACTAACATATTTTACAATGGGCATGATGGATGTTGCAGGTTCATTGGTGACAGCCAAGGGTTCATGCTTGGAAACAACTACATCTTGCTCCATGTTGTCGGCTTAGCTAGAGTCCTTAATCATGAGGAGATGGGACACGTCGATTGTTAGAGTACACTTGACAGGTTCATTTTGTGAAATTCTAGCCAGAAGATTGATAGCATGCTTGCCTGCTTGTTCTTTTCAGTTCAAATAAATGTTCCTTTTCTTGTTGAATCCAAAGTAGCTAGTGGAGATCAAGCGGAAAGGTTGTTGATTGTCCCAAAGTTCTTGGACCATTTAGTTTGAATAGCCCGTGAGGAATTAAGCATATATTTTCGGCATGAGCCCCTTTAAATTGCTAGATGAGAAAGAATCTTAACTTAATTAATGGGTCTTGTGAATTGGAATATACCATTTAGTTGAACTGATGCAATTTGCGTACTAACAAGTTTTCACTTTCTTGACATGGGCGCAGGGGTGATCGACGCTGACTAGCGCAGCCGGTGGGCGTTGTGCTCTTCAACCACTCAGAGGCGGACTTCTCCGTGAAGCTGGTGGCCATGTCGCATAGATGATTGTCCAGGTGATTCCATGCCGGAGGTTGCTGAGGTGGTGGACCTCGACGCCACCGTCCGGGGGAGAGGGGATTCGGGTCCACCAGCGTCTAAGCTCTGAGCCTTGGTAGATACATCTAGGGAAGTTGTGTATTTAGGTTGTGATGGAACACCAGGGAAGGTACCCACCTTTCGATGATCATTGTGTGTGTCTGAAGTTAAATGGAATCTTGAGAATGTTATGTGACGTTGGTTTGGTTTGCACTGGACGTATTGCCATCCATGAATACTACATCTAACTTTTATTTTTTTAATTCCTAAATTATTAGTAGTAGCGTGGGAAACAAATGAGCGCTACTAGTAGTTAGGTTAGTAGTAGCATGGGAAATAAGAAATGAGCGCTACTAGTAGTTAGGTTAGTAGTAGCATGGGATATAAGTGATCGCTACTAGTAGTTAGGTTAGTAGTAGCGCGGGTGCACCCGCGCTCCTACTAACTTTTAGCTGTAGCGCGAGTACCCGCGCTACTAGTAGCATTTTACCCACGCTGCTAGTAGCCTTTTTCCTAGTAATGCATCTTGTTCAGCGTGATCGTAATTATATATATAATTTTTGGCCTCGCGAAGGAGAAAGCATCGCTCAAGCTTGGGGAGGCTTAAGTCAATGTTATATTCATGCCCCAATCATGAGCCCTCAAGAGAAATGTGACAGCCTGGTTTTTGCCCTCCTTTATTTGCCTGATTTTCATTTGGTTTGATTTTGAAATTTGGAATTTTTGAATCTTTTCATAGGGACTTAAACACTTGGGTACCCTTGGCTTTCACCCAAGTACCTCATTTCCATCTCTAATCATCATTCACTCTCTGGTTCTACCCAAAATAATATTTGGAATATTTTTCTTTAATGAAAAATATTCATTTTCCCCTCCAAAACCCTAGCTAGTTCAATGTGCTCCAAAGCAACCCCATTTTTTGTTGCCCACAAAAATCTGAGAAAATTCATAAATATTCTCCGAACCCTAGGGCACCTTCCTGAGCAAAAATATTGTACCACTTTTTGGAATATTTTTGCTACAGAAAATATTTCCTGTTCTTGACATAAATGGTGGTTTCTATAGCAACTACCATTTTACTTGCTCCATTGTGCCTGATTTTTCTTGTGCATCATCACCTTAGTAGATGATTGCTAGCCTCCAAAGCACAGCCTACAACTGCTAGCCATTTAACCTCGGTAACCTCTCAAAGTTACTAATCAGAAACTTACCAAACGTGTGAAATCTTTTGTACTACATCTGGAGTCAAACCAAAGCGTGGTAATCTTCCAAACTACCACGAACAACAAGCTAGACATGATCTTTGGATGTTGGTCGGCCGGAGGACAGAGTTCACGCGGTGACCATGCGTGTCCATGATGCCAGCCTGCGTGTTGACGAGCTCCGAGTGCCGCCGAGCGCTTTGTTTCGCGCATGCTCGCTTCCCCGACTGCCATGGCGTGCCAAACCACGCCACCATCTTTGTCTCAACTCCCTTAACTCCCCCTGGCACTCGTCAACGACGGAGCTCGCTGCAGCGAGCACGGGCGCGGTCCGGCCAACGTAACAGTGCGATGCGCACTGTGCTCGTCGCCTTTTCCTCAATCCTGTGCTCGTCTCCGTTCACCCACAGTCCCCGCGTGAGCTGCATCGCCTTCTCCTTCTCCCACTAACACCGCTCGCCGCCGGGTGCAGTGTCCAGGTGTCGCCGGTGGAGCCCGATCCACTCCTCGCCGCTCGCCTATAAATGGAGCCACCCCTAGCCTCCTCGAGCCCCATCCTCCACTCCCGCACACTCCAAAAACATGTAGATAGCCGTAGCCCAGCCGGGCAGACCGCGGGCCGCCGTCCCCGAGCTCAAGCTCGCCGGCGATCCTCTCGGGTCGCCACGGTAGCTCCAGCCCCTCCCAGGCCTGGGCGACCCTTGCAGAGCCTCTTCTGCTCTTTGGTGAAGCCGTTCCGTCCACTTGGAGCCCCTGGAGTCGCCACAGTTCGCTGCCGTCTTCGTCTCCGGCGACCTCCGCTCTTGCCTCCGCTTGCGAGGTCGAATCTGATGCCGTCCGACCACCCCTAGCTACGCTACGGGTACGGGTAGGTGCGCCTCGATCCCCTCGCTTGATCCCTCCCTCTCGTCTTGGCCAAGGAGCCCTCGTCACCAGTGTGAGCTCCGGCAAAGCCGCGACCCCCTCTGTTTCCTTCTCCCCCTCCACCTCACCTAACTAGCGGGGCCCGCTAGTCATCCACTTAGTACGCACACGAAGCGGTACGAGTGGTGGCGCCCCGAGGCTTTACGCCTTCAACGTCACCCCCCTAGTTTGTTTTATCTAAATTCAAATTCAATTAATTTCCAAGGAGCTTCAAACAGCTATAACTCTTCAACCATAAGTCCAAATGAATTGATTCTTTTTTGCATTGTGTTCTTTGCAAAGAAATCTAACAGCTCACCAAAAATGAGATTTTTCTGAGCTGCCTAGAATTTCTTGTGATTTCAGAAGGGTTCTTGATATTTTCTTCTTGTGTTTAAAATTATTTTCTGAGGGTGAGGCTTGTCTTGAGGATCACCAGAAGGCTTGTGAACCTCATCTGCACTAAGGCAAGCCACAACAACATTTTCATGGTGCCATTTCAATATTTTTGATTTTCTTACTTGAATGAAAGATTTAAACTATGCATTTAAATAACTATTATGTTATTGATATTTTGTTAAGTACTTATTTTAGTTAATATGCTTGATTTACATAATGTTTGAAACTAACTTGGTTGGTAAAGAAACTAGGATTCATCTGTGATGATAAAAGAATAATATTGGTATGCATATGAGTAATTACTTGAAGTTATTTTCTTGCATGAGTAAAATAATAAAAATTTGCTAGAAAATATTCTGTTTAAAGTGAGGATTATCTTAACCAGAAAACTGGCATGAGTTGTTGATGTTTATGCTTAGTGTGAATATAGTTGACTCAGTCATTTCCGTTAATATGTGATGCATATGTTAGTGTTGCATTTCATGGCATACTATGATACCGGTTATTTTTACTTTAAGTTGAACATGAATATAACTCAAGTTGAATATATCGTTGGTCGGGTCATGGTGCCACTGAATCAAGTTTTTCCAGTGCAACCACATTTGCCTTATGGGAGGCCTTGATTCGGTCCGTTGTCATGCCTCTGGTCGGTGCCTCCAACTAGGGAAGGTTATGGGCATGCTTACCCTGGCCCGGTAAGCAGACATAACCTTGTGTGCCCGTTGTTGAGATTATGGTACCGGGTCCCCTTGTGGCATCGGTTTGGCCATGACGGTGGTCGTTGTGTCTTTGGTAGACACGGGGCCACCCAAGACTAGCCCAGTGGGGATTGTGTCGGAGTGGTCAGGAGAGTGTCATGGCAATGGAGGGGTTTCGTCGGAATGCCGTTGGTCCACCCGAATGGGAGTACGAGGCCATGGGTTCCGTGGTGTGGGTACAGTGTGCTACCTCTGCAGAGTATAATAATCTATCGATAGCCGAGTCCATGGTTACGGACATGCTCGTAGTAGGTCACACCATGGGTCAACGTTTAATAAATTGTGCACACTAAGTTATGAACTTTGCACTGTTGATGATGGTGGAAAGCCATCGAGATGTTCGAGACCAAGTATTGGTCGTGGTTGTTATCGCCGTAAGGATCACGAGATACTTCTAGTCAAGACCATGATGGTGGTATGTTTGTGATCCAAGAACGATCACGGTTGGTAAGCCAGTCCCGAGGGAATTTTATCACAAGAGCATGATCACAGCATGTTGAAGCATTACTACATTATTAATTGGTTAATTATCATGATATTGTTTGTCATTATGATTATGCCTATTGTGAGCTTGCAAGTACATTCAATGTACTGACCTGGCGTGTCATGCCAGATTTCAGGAAAGTCTCGTTGGATAGGAGTGCTGCTCGAATCTAGATCGTGTCCACATCGGTGTCCCTGTGCTATGGAGTCTCTGCTACGACGTTGTTCCGCTGCCGCGTAGTTATTATGATCCAGGCCCCTTTATGTTCACTAAATAATGTACACATTGTGCAGCCGCACCGTGTGTGCCGCTTGGCCTCAACACCTATTGTAAAATAAACTATGATCCGCTAGCATCAATAAATTGGTTGCTTTCTGTACCAAGATATTGTGTGTTGCCGGAAACATGGTCTCTGGGCTGGCATTGCAGGGTAAACCGGTCACTCTGAGCCGGGGTGCCACAATGCTTGGTATCAGAGCCGCGCTGACTATAGGCCACGCTAGACTTTGATGTGTTAACTGGACGGTAGATACGAGTCTAAGTTGAGTGCCGGTAGCATTTGTAGGTGGTTGTTGCATTTCATGCACTTGTTTTATTTTTATGCTAACCTGCTAATGGTTGTGAGTGTAGATGGCTCCAGTGCCGTACCCATGCCAGTTGCAGCTGATGTCGTACACGTCGCCGCATCTTCTTCGTAACATGTGGCGTCGGCTGTACCCCCTCGGTGACGACCCAGTTTCCCGTGAGTACCAGGAGTGTCTAGCTGACTCAGTGTATGAGTATCACGCAGTGGTTACTCTGTGCACCAGTTCTGATTCCAGCACTTACACTCGTATCTCCAGGAGCGGTTTCGCTTCTACCGCTTCTCAGGCTGTCCAATTTGCTGCATTCGAGGTCCTTGTCGAGCTTCATTACTACGAGGTCCGGATGCAGAACTACCCAGGTTTCTACTACTATCCTTCTCTCCATGACAATGCTCGTGTCCGTTTCTCTACCACTGATCCGGAGTCTGATAGTGTTGCTAGCCATCTTGCTCGTTATATCACTGCTAGCTATCTTATGATCCACGAGCTGGCTCGAGAGCTGACTCGTGCTCGTACTGCTTTAGCCACTGCTTTAGTCACTACTAGATCTGCCACTACTCCCTCCTCTTTGGGATTTACTCCTTATATTCCAGCCAGTTCTAGCTCCCCTGTTTCACCGGTTACTCCCCTGAGTAGCTCGGGCACCTTGATGGTGAACCCTCTCAGGGCCCCTGCTGAGTGGGTTACACTTCTCACTAGTCATGTAGCCCTGATTATTCATCCTCCACCTGCCCCTGAGGGAGAGCCCTCTAGGCAGCGTCATTGTGTTACCTTTAACCCGGAGGTTTCCATTAACCTCGTCAGTTCAGGATCCGAGTCCGCTTCAGGAGAGGACACCGCAGCACCAGCAGAGCAGTGGAGCCTCTGAGTATCCGCAGTCGATGGGATGATGTCCGGATGTAGTAGTACGATTCATGATGTTTCGTTGTCTGTATGAGAGTAGTTGAACCTGGCATGTTGGTTATCTTTCATGTATGAGTCTATGTATAATTATTTTGGAACTCTATTTTATTCACCGTGTTTTCTTCGTCATTTCGGTTTTTCTCGGGCTTTCGTTGCTGGCTTTTCCCCAATTTATTCTGAATGTTTCTCATCTCGGTTGCGTTGTATTGGGAAAATCATAATAGGATGACGCGGGGAGGCAGCAGTAGCAACGTTCGTGAGGGAACTCATGTTCGTCGTTCCGCACGAGAGGCAGGACACTCTCCCGAGCCGTACGTTCTGCCACTGCCTCCACTGCCAAATCCTCCCTCCACCGAGCAAATTCTGCGAATGTTTGAGGAAAGATGCAATAATGATCTGATTGAAATATTAGGAAGTATGCAAGCTATGGTTGGTCAGAATGGAAATCAATATGGTCACCTGTCGATGTCAAAACCGGCGGATCTCGGGTAGGGGGTCCCGAACTGTGCGTCTAAGGCGGATGGTAACAGGAGGCAGGGGACACGATGTTTACCCTAGTTCGGGCCCTCTCGATGGAGGTAATACCCTACATCCTGCTTGATTGATCTTGATGATATGAGTATTACAAGAGTTGATCTACCATGAGATCGAAGAGGCTAAACCCTAGAAGCTAGCCTATGGTATGATTGTTGTTGTCCTACGGACTAAACCCTCAGGTTTATATAGACACCGAAGGGGGCTAGGGTTACACAGAGTCGGTTACAAGGGAGGAGATCTACATATCTGTATTGCCAAGCTTGCCTTCCACGCCAAGGACAGTCCCATCAGGACACGGGACGAAGTCTTCAATCTTGTATCTTCATAGTCCAACAGTCCGGCCAAAGGATATAGTTCGGCTGTTCGGAGACCCCCTAATCCAGGACTCCCTCAGTAGCCCCTAAACCAGGCTTCAATGACGATGAGTTTGGCGCGCAGTTTTGTCTTCAGCATTGTAAAGCGGGGTCCTCCAAATACTCAATAGAATATTTTGAACACAAGGATAGTGTCCGGCTCTGCAAAACAAGTTCCACATACCACCGTAGAGAGAATGATATTTCCACAAATCTAATCTGCTGACACGTTTTGACAGCATGACATCATGTCATGGCCCGGTCATTATTCGAACCGTTTTTCTCAACCAGCACCGCAGATATCGCGAGGCGGTTTTCCTGACACGTCTTGTCAAAGCAGAGATCGTGTCCCCCTTATTAAGGGATTCTCATCAATACAGACATGGGTAACCCAACCGTGCCATCAATTACGGCGCTTGGGGAATAAGCGATTTTACCAGGCAAGTGGGGAGGCGCATCGCCTCCTCCGCCCTTATAAAGGGACAAGGATTTACCCTTTTTACCCACGCCTTCTTCCTCCTCGCTTATCCATTCTCGCACACTTGAGCTCTAGCGCCCAAGTTCGCGTCTTTCTCCTCAAACCACTCCAAGCATGTCCGGAGCGGGAGGCAAGTGGATGGTCTCCTCCGTCATGGAGGAGCACATCGCAAAGTTACGGGAAGCCGGATATCTGGCCGCGGATATCGCGCACGAGCTGCCAGATGCGGGGCAGATCATCCCTACGGCCGAACCCCATGAGAGGGTAGTTTTCCTTACCCACTTCGTCCGCGGACTAGGATTTCCCCTCCACCCATTTGTCCGTGGGCTCATGTTCTACTACGAGCTGGATTTTCAGTATCTGGCCCCCAATTTCATCCTCAACATCTCGGCGTTTATCGTCGTGTGCGAGGCCTTTCTCCGCATCAGGCCCCACTTCAGCATGTGGCTGAAGACCTTCAATGTTAAACCGAAGGTGGTGGTCGGCCAGCAAGCGAAGTGCGGAGGCACCATGGTGCGCAAAATGCCTAACGTCACCTGGCTCGAAGGCTCCTATGTGGAGACCATAAAGGGGTGGCAATCGGGGTGGTTCTACATCACCGAGCCGCGCGACACCAACTGGGTGGCGGCCCCCAAACTTCGATCCGGAATCCCCATGCGGCTCACCTCCTGGAAAGAGAAGGGCCTGTCCTGGGGTTCTCCGGTAGAGCTGACCGGACTCTAGACCTGCATCAGGAACATGATGAGCAAGAAGATCAAGCTCGTCAACATGGTCCAGGTCATTCTCTTCCGCCGGATCCTCCCGTGTCAACGACGGGCATTCAATTTGTGGGAGTTCGACCCGGCCAAGCACCAGACACTGCGAGAGGTCTTCAACATGATGCACAAGGACGTCTGGAGGGTGCTGTTCAAGGGCACTGAGGTACCTCCTTCCCTCACTGAGGACCGCGGACTAAGCGCAAAGCGCCATGCCAATCCGGTAAGTCTTTATATCTCACAAGATATTTATTTGCCCCGGTTAAATGATGTGCGGGATCTAAGCTCCCATGCCATTAACAGGACTGGGTAAAGACAACGGAGCAGCTCGATTTCCCACCCCGCCTGCCTGAAGATTCTGAAGATGCTCTCCTAATAGATATGCTGGCTCCGGCACCTTACGAGGTGCCATTGAAGAAGGCCCAGAAGAAGGCCAAGGGGACCCGAAAGGGTCTCCAACGCAAGGTTATGTTAGACTCATCGTCCGATAACTCCGAAGCGCACTCCTCCCACGAAAACGAGGAGGAGGAAGAAAAAAGTCCACCCCCCAGCCGAGGGAGACAAGAAAAGGAATGCCGACCCAACCGGGGAGGCCGAAGGGTCCAAGAAGGGAAGGACCCTCCTTCTGGACTACTCCACGACGGCCGCCTACAGGGGCGACGAGTGGTTACCCAGGGAGGATCCCCTGGCGAAGTCGTAAGTATCCGGACACCATAGTAATTCATGGTATGTTTTATTGCACTGTTTCTCATTACGCCGCACATGATTATGCAGTCCGTCCCGAGCGCATCTGGACGTAGATTCGTCGGACGGTTCATTGGACACATCGGATATGAATAGCGATTCACCTCCGACCGCCTCCACCCCTTGCCCTACAGACAACGTCGAGGTGTTGTCCCGAAAGGCACCGAGCCGAGGGGAGGTAGTCCTGGGGGCGCCTCGAGGCGACCTTCCGGACCCTAGGCGCAAAGGGAGCAAGACTCCCACGGGCTCCAAGTTCGGCCCCCAGCCGAATACTGCCCCGGAACCATCGGTGGTTCCGGACTCCGGTAGGCGATCCCCCATTAAGGGGGGCAAGCCGCCCGTGTCAGTGTCCTCTGTCCATCCAGAGGCATCGGACAACTTGCTGGAAGCGCTTCGCGGCGCTTCCATCGATGAAGAGCACCGCACTATTATGAGTGCGGTGATCGAGAAAGTTCAGTCCGCCAAAAACGGACTGACCGAAGCTTGCGCCAGCCTCCTAACAGGCTTTGAGGTAAGCACTCAAAATATAAGAAAATATTACCGCATAGACAGTAGCCCCTGATGCTCTATTCGGCGTTCACGAAGAAAGGCGGAATAGAGGATCAAATGATGACTCAGGAGTCTAATCAGAATATGTCTATGTGTATGTGCAGGCTTCACTGCTGGCCACTGCCGCACGTACTATGGAGGTCTCTACACTGAAGCAGGACCTGGAGCGGTTCGGGGACGAGCTCGGCCTTACCAAGAGGCAACTCGAGGAGAGCAAAGGTAAGCAATACCTTGTCTACGCTTTAAAAAGAAGTTCGGTTGTAAAGTAATAGGATCATCATGAATTTGCCAGGGGCCACGACCGAGGTGGCGACCCTGAAGAAGGCATTGTTCGAGGCCGAAGACAAAGTGGCCAAGGAGCGCCTTGAGCGGGAAAAGCAAGAAGCCCGGGTAGGCGAGGTGGAGCAAGAGCTCGAGGCTCTCGCCAAAAACACGAGTCCTTGGATCTTGACTCTAAGATGCGAGAGTCCGAGCTTGCGAAGGCACTCGGAAGCGCACGGAGCGCCAAGGCTGAAGCCCACAAGGCCCTCCGGGAGATGGATGCGGTGAAGAAGATAGCAGCGGGTAAGGCATTCATTATGCAAAGCAAGCATGTGAAGGAAAGTTTCCTTTTACTTACCCGAGTTCGGAGGTCTCCAGGAGCGTTCGCAGATCTTCCTCGCGGTGTACTGGATGTCGTGGAGTTTTACCGAGTTGAGGAGGGGAGCTCGACAGAAAAGTTGTTCTGGTCTCAGTATACTGGGACCGAACACCCAATGCCCTTGAGCGACCAGCTGAAGCAATTGGTCGAGCTTCACAAGGCGGCTGAACAGGCCATGAAGGGTCTTATACTCCGGATATGGCCTAGCGAGCCCCTGCTCGGCAGCTACTTCGGTCTGGTGAGGTGGATTGTGCATGCCTGCCCATGGCTTGAAGTCATAAAGCGGTCCATCTACATCAAGGGTCCGCGCAGGGCTTTTGCCCGGGCGAAGGTATACTAGGCAAAGCTGGACACCGTGAAGCTGGTGAAGGAGGGGCCGCTGGAGGGCAAGGAGCACCATTGCCCCGAAATATATTATGAGAGTGTCCTGAAGGGTTCCCGCCTTGTGGCGGATGAATGTGCCAGAGATTTAATTTTTGAATGAACATGCTCATGTGATCCTGTAATGTGAAACGAGTTTATTTGCGCTATGCGACTCTTTTTTAATTTAAAATATTACCTTCTGTGCGGCCGTTTATAAAATCTGAGAGTTGGCCAGTCGTCGGCTTCTGCACCCATGTAACTAGTATTGGGGTGTTCGGGATAAACATGAGCACTCTTTATCCCAATTTTGGGTCCTTCGAGGGACGTGTTCATCACAACGAACCAGGCAATCGGACTATAAGGCTTTATCACTCTCACTTAGCCATAGAAGTCTACAATTTTAAATTTTGGCGAAGCCCCTAGCATTCGGAAGGCCGAATTTGGGGCGCTATACACGCCTAAGTCGGGCAAGGCCGACTCCTCGCCTGAAGCGGAAAAAGTCTTTAAGGACTTGAGACCTCTCGAACAGCGACCAGCTCTCGCCTTATCATGACAGTCAGTTTTCGTCTTTCTCTACTGAGGTTCTCGTCCGGAAGAACCAGGACACAATCACAGTAGTTCTCCCAGCGCTACCTTAGCCGATATAGCGGAACGTAAGGTACCAAAGCATGGGAGCCGGGCAAACCCAACTATTGACCCAAGACATGATTCAGAGCTGATGCATACAATGCTATAAGTTCGGGGTGCCGCACTGTCGAAAGTGTTCGGACTTCTCACACCGTATTATGGGGTAAACTAAAGCCCCTGGCGTAGTGACCGTACAAGAATGTACGAGTGCAAGTTGTCGTAAATGAACATATAAGAAAAAAGGGATGAATAATGCAATAATAGACTAATGCTATGCATTGTTATTTAAATAATACATCGAAGCGTACTGATACAAGTAGTGCAATAAGCAGAAAATAGGACTATTTGACATGTCCTATCCAAGGGCAAGCTGCGTATGGATAGTAGAAAGTGAGTATATCGATTATTATTAGAGACCACCTAGGGGTTCCCGTGTACATCTTAGCTTCTTGCCTCCTTGGTTGTTCCTTCTCGTAATGTGTCCGGCAATCGTACTGCCGGAAAGGGCTTCCAGAGAGTTAGGTCCTGAAAGAGAAAAAATGATAAAGGTGTACAGCCCCTAGGGCAGTTAAGCCGCATTGCGGGACGTGCCTTGATCGTGCCTCCGCCTATGCCCATGGTATTTTCAGTGCGTAACTATGTACGCGCGGCACGGATTTTGTCGCTTGAATGGGACTAGGATGGGGACCGAATTGCTAGGCAAGCTCTGAACGTGCCAGGCGATCCTGTTGCAGGTTACTCCGGACTCGCTTGACGGTGTCCGGGGGCTGTACCGCCGAATTGGCGGTTTGCCTTAAAAGGTTGCTTTGTGCTTTTGCTGCGAGGGTCGCAGTGTGCTCTTCCGTGCGGAGCGAGCGTTCTATATTTCCATTGATTGTTATGACCCCCCTAGGACCTGACATCTTGAGCTTGAGGTATGCGTAATGTGGTACCACATCGAATTTTGCAAATGTGGTTCGCCCGAGCAGTGTGTGATAGCCACTGCGGAACGGGACGTTATCGAAGATTAACTCCTCGCTTCGGAAGTTGTCCGGAGATCCGAAGACCACTTCCAGTATGATTGAGCCCGTGCAATGGGCCTCTACACCTGGGATGACGCCCTTAAAGGTGGTTTTGGTGGGTTTGATCCTCGAGGGATCTATACCCATTTTGCGCACTGTATCCTGATAGAGCAGGTTCAGGCTGCTACCGCCATCCATAAGGACTCGAATGAGGTGAAATCCATCGATGATGGGGTCTAGGACCAGTGCGGCGGATCCGCCATGACGGATACTAGTGGGGTGGTCCCTGCGATCAAAGGTGATCGGACAAGCGACCATGGGTTGAACTTTGGGGCGACGGGCTCCATCGCATAGACGTCCCTTAGTGCATGCTTCCGTTCCCTCTTGGGAATGTGGGTTGCGTATATCATGTTCACCGTCTTCGCTTGTGGGGGGAACCTCTTCTGTCCTCCAGTGTTCGGCGACCGGGGCTCCTCTTCGTCATCACTATGCAGCCCCTTGTCCTTGTTTTCGGCATTTAACTTGCCGGTCTGCTTGAACACCCAGCATTCTCTGTTGGTGTGATTAGCTGGCTTATTGGGGGTGCCGTGGATTTGACACGAGCGATCGAGTATGCGGTCCAAACTGGACGGGCCCGGAGTACTTCTTTTGAATGGATTTTTCTGTTGACCGGATGTAGAGCCTCTGAATCTAGCATTGACTGCCGTATCATCGGTGTTATCGCCGTTGTTGCGGCGCTTTTGTCTGTTATGACGTGGTCTACCGTTGGTATCTTTGGTATCCGAAGTGCCCGGATTCCTTGATGTGTTGTTGCTGCGAGCCAGCCAGCTATCCTCGCCCGCGCAAAAGCGGGTCATGAGTGTCGTGAGGGCTGCCAAAGATTTCGGCTTCTCCTGGACGAGGTGCCAGGCGAGCCACTCGTCACTGATGTTATGCTTGAGTGCCGCTAAGGCCTCTGCATCCGGACAGTCGACAATTTGGTTTTTCTTAGTTAGGAACCATGTCCAGAATTGCCTGGCCGATTCCCCTGGTTGCCAAATTATATGGCTCAAGTCATCAGCATCCAGTGGTCGCACATAAGTGCCAAGGAAGTTGTCACAGAATGCGTCTTCCAAATTCTCCCAATTGTCGACGAAGTCTGCTGGCAAGCTATTCAGCCAATGTCGATCTGGTCCTTTGAGTTTTAGTGGGAGGTACTTGATGGCATGCAGATCATCACCGCGAGCCATGTGGATGTGAAGGAGGAAATCCTCAATCCATACAGCGGGATCTGTTGTACCATCATATGGTTCGATATTTACGGGTTTAAAACCCTCCGGGAATTCATGATCCATAACTTCATTAGGGAAGCATAGGGGGTGTGCGGCGCCTCTGTGCCGGGCTATATCACGACGCAGTTCATATGAGTCTTGTCTGTTGTGTTTGGCCCGGTCAGATTTACTTTTAGTGTGTCCGGCGCGACAGTCATCGTCCCGCGTTGGCGCGCGCCCCCGTGACCCGTATATTGACCTTGCATGTTTTTCCCTACTATCCAATATGTCTCGCAGGTCCCGTGTGTTGCCCCGGGCCTTGGTATTTTTGATTGAGTGGTGGCGGGGTGCAGGCTCAACTTCAGGCTGAAACGCCTCTTTGGCTCGGCCACGCGGTGGCCGGTCAGCCGCATCATACACTGGTGAGGAGGTTTCAATGCTTCCTCCTCGATGTGAGGTAGCAACCTGCGCTTTGGGTAACTCTTGGAGGGGCGCTCGAGTTCGTATTCCTTGGTCGCAAGGACTTCGGTCCATCTGTCCGCTAGCAAGTCTTGATCAGCTTGAAGTTGTTGTTGCTTTTTCTTCAGGCTATTTGTTGTGGCCATAAGCCGGCGCTTGAAGCGCTCCTACTCGACGGGATCCTCAGGCACGATAAATTATTTGTCGCCGAGGCTCACCTCGTCTTCAAAGAGAGGCATGTAATTGTCCTCCTCCGATTCTCCATCTGCTGCTTGCTCTGGAGGGCTAGGTTGTTCATCCTCCCACTCTACATCGTGCTGGAGGGGATTGTTGTTGTCTTCGGCACTATCCGAAGTGTTATTGTCTGTTGTGCGGGTATCACTACTTTTGTTGTGGCGGGACTTAGAGCGGCACCGCTAACGTCGGCGCTTAGGTTGCTTCTTGGAGGGGTCATCCTCCGCTGTCTCGTCGCCATTGCCTTCTTTGGGGGTGTCCACCATGTATATATCATATGATGAGGTGGCGGTCTAGCGCCCTGTGGGCGGTGGTTCCTGTTTGTCTCCTACATCATCGTCCATACCGTCGATGTCTTCGGAGTTTAAGTCGAGCATGTCGGTTAAATCGTCGACAGTGGCTATTAAGTGGGTGGTGGGTGGGGAGCGAATTTCTTCGTCATCCGCATCCCATTCTAGCCGGACATAGTTCGGCCAAGGTCCTCCTGACAAGGAGAGGGACCTTAATGAATTTAGTACATCGCCGAAAGGCGAGTGCTGAAAGATATCCGCGGAGGTGAACTCCATGATCGGCGCCCAATCGGATTCGATAGGCACGGATGCAGGCGGCTCGGAGTCCGTGGCCGGAGACGAATCTAGTGGTTCGACAACATGGCTCTTGTAAGGCGTGAAGTCAGTATCCGGCTCCATCGCCACTGAGAGTGCGGCCTCCATGGCGGGGTCTATCCCTCCATCCTCGGATGGCGCAATTTGCTCCGGATTGAAGGTCGGAGTAGTTGTAGGTGTGATCTCCCAAAAACTGTCTGACGGCAGAGCTAAATCATGCTCGTCGTGATCGTGCGGCGCACCCGACATGGGCTCGAATCCATCGAAGATCAAGTCTCTGCGGATGTCGGCAGTGTAGTTTAGGTTCCCGAACCTGACCTGATGGCCAGGGGCGTAGCTCTCAATCTGCTCCAGATGGCCAAGCGAGTTGGACCGCAGTGCAAAGCCACCGAATACGAGGATCTGTCGTGGGAGGAAAACCTCTCCCGGGACCGCATCATTACCGATGATCGAAGGAGCCATCAAGCCTTATGGAGATGGCACAGTGGAACTCTCAATGAAAGCACCAATGTCGGTGTCAAAACCGGCAGATCTCGGGTAGGGGGTCCCGAACTGTGCGTCGAAGGCGGATGGTAATAGGAGGCAGGGGACACGATGTTTACCCAGGTTCGGGCCCTCTCGATGGAGGTAATACCCTACGTCATGCTTTATTGATCTTGATGATATGAGTATTACAAGAGTTGATCTACCACGAGATCGAAGAGGCTAAACCCTAGAAGCTAGCCTATGGTATTATTGTTGTTGTCCTACGGACTAAACCCTCCGGTTTATATAGACACCGGAGGGGGCTAGGGTTACACAAAGTCGGTTACAAGGGAGGAGATCTACATATCCGTATTGCGAAGCTTGCCTTCCATGCCAAGGAAAGTCCCATCCGAACACGGGACGAAGTCTTCAATCTTGTATCTTCATAGTCCAATAGTCCGGCCAAAGGATATAGTCCGGCTGTCCGGAGTCCCCCTAATCCAGGACTCCCTCATCACCACTTCAAGTTGTCAGATTTTCAGAGGACCAAGCCTCCCAGTTTCAGTCAGGTTGTTGATCCATTGGATGCAGACGATTGGTTGCGTACCATTGAGAAAAAGCTTGAGATTGCTTGTACTGAAGAAAATGATAAAGTTCCATTTGCAACTCATTATCTTGAAGGCGCTACTACCATATGGTGGGGAAATGAAAAAGCCATGTGGCCTGCTGATGAAGAAATCACCTGGTCAAAATTCAAGGAGCAGTTCCGAAAATGTCATATCCCTACTAGAGTTATGAAGACTAAGCATCGAGAATTTCTTGCACTCATCCAAGGCAAATGCTCTAGTCAGGCCACAAGTCAATTATATGGAGTCATGTATGACCCCACAAAACCTCACTGGGTACATTCATCACCTCTCTGCCGATGAAGCCCAAGAGAACCCTGAAGTCGTCATTGGTATGTTTTCTGTTAATAACATACCTGCAGTAATTTTATTTGACTCTGGGGCTTCCCACTCTTTTATTTCTCGGAGTTTTGTTGCCCAAAAAAATTCCTTGTTCGCTTTTGGTTAAGAATATGCTGGTACAAACCCCGGGATCAATAATCAGGAACCACACCGTTATACAAGAAATATTACCGGATGCCCTCATCGGAATTAGTGGAGCTAAAGAAATAGCTTGATGAAATGCTCCAAAAAGGATATATCCATCACAGCTCTTCACCATGGGGATCACCTCTATTTTCATGGACAAAAAGGATGGCAGCCTCCGCATGTGTGTGGATTACCGTCAGCTGAACGATGTCACCATCAAAAATAAATATCCACTTCCAAGGATTGATGATCTGTTCGATCAGCTCAGTGGGCCAAAGTATTCTCCAAGATTAATCTCAGGACAGGGTATCATCAACTCAAGATTAAAAAGGAAGATATTCCTAAGACCGCATTCACTACTCGATACGGTCTTTATGAATATACAATTATGTCCTTTGGTCTCACCAATGCCCCTTCCTTCTGCATGCATATGATGAACAAAGTATTCATGGACTTCCTTGATAAATTCATGGTAGTCTTCATCGATGACATACTCATTTACTCCAAGAGTGAAGAAAATCACAAGGATCACCTCCAAGCAGTGCTACAACGACTCCGTGATCATCAGCTATATGCCAAATTCAGTAAGTGTGAGTTTTGGCTCAAGCAAGTTGGATTTCTTGGACACGTTCTATCTGCCGAAGGTATAGCTGTGGACCCAAGCAAAGTAGAGGATGTGCTCGATTGGTTGCCACCCACAACCATATGACAGATCTGGAGTTTTCTTGGATTAGCTGGGTATTATCGGTGTTTCATTGAAGGGTTTTCCAAGATTGCTAAGCCCATAATGGAGCTTCTCAAAAAGGATAAGAAGTTTGAATGGACCAAGGACTGTGAGAGAAGTTTTAATGAGCTAAGATACGGCTGACGATCGCACCTGTGTTAACTCTTCCAGATATCTACCGTAGTTTTGATGTGTATTGTGATGCCTCCAGACAAGGACGTGGATGCGTACTTATGCAAGATGGCAAGGTAGTAGCATATGCATCGCGACAGCTATGACCCCACGAAGGAAAATATCCTACTCATGATTTGGAATTGGCTGCGGTGGTTCATGCTCTAAAAATTTGGAGACACTATCTCATCGGGAAGAGGTGCCCAATTAGTCGGACTTAAAGAAGAAAATCCTGACGGAAGCACATGAATCCTCATATTCTATTCACCCTGGAGGTACAAAAATGTATGAAGACCTCTGACAAATATTTTGGTGGGATGGTATGAAGAAAGATATTGCCTATTTTGGGGCATGTTGCGACATATGCAACAAGGTAAAGGCAGATCATCAAAAGCCAGCCGGACTTCAACAACCACTGCCAGTCTCACAATGGAAATGGGATGATGTCTGCTTGGATTTCATAACAGGACTACCTAAGACTCAGCGAGGCAATGATGCAATATGGGTCATAGTGGACACCTTAACCAAGGTTGCTCACTTTATCCTAATCAGAACCACATATCAAGCAGACCAACTCACACAACTGTATGTATCCAGGATAGTCAGTCTGCATGGAGTACCCTGAACCATCACTTCTGACCGAGGTTCACTTTTTACCTCCGCCTTTTGGTCACGTCTCCATCAAGCCTTGGGGGCATCACTGAAATACAGTACCGCTTATCATCCTCAGACTGATGGACAGACAGAGCGGGTAAACCAAATACTCGAAGATATGTTGCGAGCCTGTGTTTCTCCCCAAGGGCCTAAATGGGAAGAATGCTTGTCGTATGCCGAGTTTTCTTATAACAACAGCTTCCAGACCAGTCTAAAGATGTCCCCGTACAAAGCTTTGTATGGTCGTAAGTGCTGCACTCTGTTAAATTGGTCTCAAACTAGAGATAGTCGTATCTTCGAAACAGATCTCATGATGGAGGCTGAGAAACAAGTTAAGGAGATCAGAGACAGATTGCAATTGGCCAAATCTAGACAGAAGAGTTATTATGATGCAAAGCACCGACAAATCAGTTTTGAACCCGGAGAACACGTATACCTACGAGTCGCTCCTATGAATGGAGTCAAGGGATTTCAGACTCGTGGGAAGTTGGCACCTAGATTTATTGGTCCATTTTTAGTCATGTCCCGAGTGGGCACTATTGCATATCAGTCGGAACTACCCCCTAAATTGTCAGACGTGCACAACGTGTTTCATGTTTCCTAGTTGAGGTGATGCATATCGCCGCCTGAGAAAAAGACTGCTATGACTGAAATAGAGTTGGCAAGGGATTTAACATATGAAGAGAGACCAATTAGAATTTTGGATCAGATCGAAGAGTCACTCGCAATAAAGTAAGGAAGTTTTACAAAGTTAAGTGGGAGCATCACACGAAGTCAGAATCAACATGGGAACGAGAAGAATTTCTAAGGGCACATTATTCATAATGGTTTTCCCAAGCAATCAAATCTCGAGGACGAGATTCATTCTAAGTGGGGGAGGTTTGTGCAGCCTGGTTTTTGCCCTCCTTTATTTGCCTGATTTTCATTTCGTTTGATTTTGAAATTTGGAATCTTTGAATCTTTTCATAGGGACTTAAACACTTGGGTACCCTTGGCTTTCACCCAAGTGCCTCATTTCCCTCTCTAATCATCATTCACTCTCTGGTTCTACCCAAAATAATAGTTGGAATATTTTTCTTCAATGAAAAATATTCATTTTCCCCTCCAAAGCCCTAGCTAGTTCAATGTGCTCCAAAGCAACCCCAATTTTTCTTGCCCACAAAAGTCTAAGAAAATTCACAAATATTCTCCGAACCCTAGGGCACCTTCCTAAGCAAAAATATTGTGCCACTTTTTGGAATATTTTTGCTACATAAAATATTTTCTGTTCTGGACAGAAATGGTGGTTTCTACAGTAACTACCATTTTACTTGCTCCATTGTGCCTGATTTTTCTTGTGCATCATCACCTTAGTAAATGATTGCTAGCCTCCAAAGCACAGCCTCCAACTCCTACCCATTTAACCTCAGTAACCTCTCAAAGTTACTGATCAGAAACTTACCAAACGTGTGAAATTTTTTCTACTGCATCTGGAGTCAAACCAAAGTGTCGTAATCTTCAAAACTACCACGAACAACAAGCGAGACATGATCTTCGGACATTGGTCAGCTGGAGGGCAGAGTTCACGCGGTGACCACGCATGTCCACGATGCCAGCCTGCGTGTCGACGCACTTTGAGTGCCGCCGAGTGCTCTATTTCGCGCGTGCTCGCTTCCCCGACTGCCATGGCATGCCAAACCGTGCCACCATCTTTGTCTCAACTCCCTTAACTCCCCCTGGCACTCGCCGATGCCGGAGCTCGCCGCAGCGAGCACGGGCGTGGTCCGGCCAACGTAACAGTGCAGTGCGCATTGTGCTTGTCGCCTTCTCCTTGATCCTGTGCTCGTCTCCGTTCTCCCATAGTCCCCGCGTGAGCTACGTCGCCTTCTCCTTCTCTCACTAACACCGCTCGTCACCGGGTGAAGTGTCCAGGTGTCGCAGGCGGAGCCCAATCCACTCCTCGCCACTCGCCTATAAATGGAGCCACCCCCAGCCTCCTCGAGCACCATCCTCCACTCCCACACACTCCACAAACGTGTAGATAGCCGTAGCCCGGCCGGGCAGGCCGCGAGCCATTGTCCCCGAGCTCGAGCTCGCCGGCGATCCTCTCGGGTCGCCACGATAGCTCCAGCCCCTCCCAGGCATGGGCGACCCTTCCAGAGCCTCCGTCGCTCTTCGATGAAGTCGTTCTGTCCACTTGGAGCCCCTGGAGTCGCCGTAGTTCGCCATCGTCTTCGTCTCCGACGACCTCTGCTCTCTGCCTCCGCTTGCGAGGTCGAATCCAATGTTGTTCGACCACCCCTAGCTACGCTACGGGTACGGGCAGGTGGGCCTCGATCCCTCCCTCTCATTTTGGCCAAGGAGCCCTCGTCGCCGGCGTGAGCTCCGGTGAAGCCGCGCCCCCCTTTGTTTCCTTCTCCCCCTCCACCTCACCTGACTAGCAGGGCCCGCTAGTCAGCCACTCAGTACGGGCGCGAAGAGGTACGAGTGGTGGCGCCCCAAGGCTTTACGCCTTCTTCGTCACCCCCCTAGTTTGTTTTATCTAAATTCAAATTCAATTAATTTCCAGAGAGCTTCAATCAGCTATAACTCTTCAACCATATGTCCAAATGAATTGATTCTTTTTGCATTGTGTTCTTTGCAAAGAAATCTAACAGCTCACCAAAAATGAGATTTTTCTGAGCTATCTAGAATTTCTAGTGATTTTCAGAAGGGTTCTTGATATTTTCTTCTTGTGTTTAAAATTATTTTCAGAGGGTGAGGCTTGTCTCACCAGAGGGCTTGTGAACCTTATCTGCACTAAGGCAAGCCACAGCAACATTTTCATGGTGCCATTTCAATAGTTATGATTTTCTTACTTAAATGAAAGATTTAAACTATGCATTTAAATAACTATTATGTTATTAATATTCTGTTAAGTACTTGTTTTAGTTAATATGCTTGATTTACAGAATGTTTGAAACTAACTTGGTTGGTAAAGAAACTAGGATTCATCTGTGATGATAAAGGAATAATATTGTTATGCATATGAGTAATTACTTGAAGTTATTTTCTTGCATGAGTAAAATAATAAAAAAATTGCTAGAAAATATTCTGTTTAAAGTGAGGATTATCTTAAAGAGAAAAGTGGCATGAGTTGTTGATGTTTATGCTTAGTGTGAATTTAGTTGACTCGGTCATTTCCGTTAATATGTGATGCATATGTTAGTGTTGCATTTCATGGCATACTATGACACCGGTTATTTTTACTTTAAGTTGAACCTGAATATAACTCAACTTGAATATATCGTTGGCCGGGTCATGGTGCCACTGAATCGAGTTTTTCCCAGTGCAACCACATTTGCCTTATGGGAGGCCTTGATTCGGTCCGTTGTCATGCCTCTGGTCGGTGCCTCCAACTAGGGAAGGTTATGGGCATGCTTACCCTAGCCCAGTTAGCAGACATAACCTTGTGTGCCCGTTGTTGAGATTATGGTACCGGGTCCCCTTGTGGGATCGTTTTTGCCACGACGGTGGTCGTTGTGTCTTTGGTAGACACGGGGCCACCCAGGACTAGCCCAGTGGGGATTGTGTCGGAGTGGCCACGAGAGTGTCATGGCAATGGAGGGGTTTCGTCGGAATGTCATTGGTCCACCCGAATGGGAGTACGAGGCCATGGGTTCCGTGGTGTGGGTACAATGTGCTACCTCTGCAGAGTTTAATAATCTATCAATAGCCGAGTCCACGGTTACGGACACGCTCGTAGTAGTTCACACCATGGGTCAACGTTTAATAAATTTTGCACACTAAGTTATGAACTCTGCACTGTTGATGATAATGGAAAGCCATCGAGATGTTCGAGACCAAGTATTGGTCGTGGTTGTGATCGCCGTAAGGATCACGTGATACTTCTAGTCAAGACCATGATGGTGGTATGTTTGTGATCCAAGAACGATCATGGTTGGTAAGCCAGTCCCGAGGGGCTTTTATCACAAGAGCATGATCACAACATGTTGAAGCATTATTGCATTATTAATTGGTTAATCATCATGATATTGTTTGTCATTATGATTATGCATGTTGTGAGCATGCAAGTACATTCAATGTACTGACCTGGCGTGTCATGCCAGATTTCAGGAAAGTCTCGTCGGAAAGGAGTGCTGATCGAATCTAGATCGTGTCCACATTGGTGTCCCTGTGCTATGGAGTCTCCGCTACGATGTTGTTCCACTGCCGCGTAGTTATTATGATCGAGGCCCTTTTATGTTCACTAAATAATGTACATATTGTGCAGCCGCACCGTGTGTACCGCTTGGCCTCGACACCTGTTGTAATATAAACTATGATCCGCTAGCATCAATAAACTGGTCGCTCTGTGCCGGGGTGCCACAGGAAGTGATTATTCAAAAAAAATATGATCGGCTTCTCTCAATAATCGCTCCATGCTTGATACTTCTTGTACTGGATCTTTTATGATGAAGACTATTGAATTCAAATGGTATTTATTGGAAAGAATTAAACGCAACTCTAAAGATCGGGACCTTGATGAAGGTAAGGAGTCAGGTATAACACCAAAATTTGATTGTGTTAAATCTTTTATGGATACCGATGTTTTCTGTGAATTTAGCACTAAATATGGACTTGACTCTGAGATAGTAGCTTCTTTCTATGAACCCTTTGCTACTCATGTTGATCTCCCAAAGGAGAAGTGGTTTAAATATAATCCTCCCACTGAGGTAAAAGTAGTTGCTCCTATTAAAGTTGAAGAAAAGACTATCACTTATGATGATCCTGTTGTTCCTGCTGCTTATATTGAGAATCCACCTTTCCCTGTTAGAATAAAGGATCATGCTAAAGCTTCAACTGTAGTCAACAAAAGTAATATTAGGACACACAAACCCCCTGAGCAAGTTAAAGTTGAACCTAAAATTGCTATGGTTAAATATCTCTTGGCCAATAATATTGATGGGCATGTTATTTACTTCTGCAATGAAGCTGCTAGAATTGCTAGACCTGATGCTAAAAATAAACATAGACCTATTGTAGGCATGCCTGTTATTTCCATTAACATAGGAGATCATTGTTATCATGGCTTATGTGATATGGGTGCTAGTGCAAGTGCAATACATCATTCCTTATACAAAGAAATTATGCATGATATTGCACCTGCAGAGATAGAAGATATCGATGTTACCATTAAACTTGCAAATAGAGATACTATTTCACCTGTTGGGATCGTTAGAGATGTTGAAGTCTTGTGTGGGAAGGTTAAATATCCTGCTGATTTTCTAGTTCTTGGTTCCCCACAAGATAGCTTTTGTCCCATTATATTTGGTAGACCCTTCTTGAACACTATTAATGCTAGGATAGACTGCGAAAAGGATGTTATTACTATTGGTTTGGGCGATATGTCTCATGAGTTTAATTTTGCTAAATTTAGTAGACAACCCCGTGATGAGGAATTGCCTAGTAAAGATGAAAGTATTGGTCTTGCTTCTATTGTTGTGCCTCCTAGTGATCCTTTAGAACAATATTTGCTAGACCATGAAAATGATACGTATATGAATGAAAGAAGGGAAATAGATGAAGTATTCTTTAAACAGGGACCTATTCTGAAACACAACTTGCCTGTTGAAATCCTAGGGGATCCTCCTCCACCCAAGGGTGATCCCATGTTTGAGCTTAAACCATTGCCTGATACTCTTAAATATGCTTATCTTGATGAAAAGAAGATATATCCTGTTATTATTAGTGCTAACCTTTCAGAGCATGAAGAAGAGAAATTATTGAAAACTCTGAAGAAGCACCATGCTGATATTGGATATACTCTTGATGATCTTAAGGGCATTAGTACCACTCTATGTCAACACAAAATAAATTTGGAGAAAGATGCCAAACCAGTTATTGATCACCGACGAGGGCTAAATCCTAAGATGAAAGAAGTGGTAAGAAAAGAAATATTAAAGCTCCTTGAAGCGGGTATAATTTATCCCGTTGCTGATAGTTAGTGGGTAAGCCCTGTCCATTGTGTCCCTAAGAAGGGAGGTATTACTGTCGTTCCTAATGATAAAGATGAATTGATTCCACAAAGAATTATTACAGGTTATAGGATGGTGATTCATTTCCGCAAATTAAATAAAGCTACTAAAAAAGCTCATTACCCTTTGCCCTTCATTGATCAAATGCTAGAAAGATTATCCAAACATACACATTTTTGCTTTCTAGATGGTTACTCTGGTTTCTCTCAAATACCTATGTCAGTTGATGATCAAGAAAAGACTACTTTTACATGCCCTTTTGGTACCTTTGCTTATAGACGTATGCCTTTTGGTTTATTTAATGCACCTGCTACCTTTCAAAGATGCGTGATGGCTATATTCTCTAACTTTTGTGAAAAGATTTGTGAATTTTTCATTGATGATTTCTCTATCTATGGATCCTCTTTTGATGATTGCTTGAGCAACCTTGATCGAGTTTTGCAGAGATGTGAAGAAACTAACCTTGTCTTGAATTGGGAGAAGTGCCACTTTATGGTTAATGAAGGTATTGTCTTGGGGCATAAAATTTCTGAAAGAGGTATTGAAGTTGACAAAGCTAAAGTTGATGCTATTGACAAGATGTCGTGTCCCAAGGACATCAAAGGTATAAGAAGTGTCCTTGGTCATACCGGTTTTTATAGGAGGTTCATTAAGGACTTCTCAAAAAAATTCCGGCCTCTAAATAACCTATTACAAAAAGATATTCCTTTTGTCTTTGATGATGATTGTGTAGAAGCATTTGAAATACTTAAGAAAGCCTTGATTTCTGCACCTATTGTTTAGCTACCTGATTGGAATTTACCCTTTGAAATCATGTGTGATGATAGTTACTATGTTGTAGGTGATGTTCTAGGATAAAGAGTTGATAAAAAATTAAATGTTATTCAATATGCTAGTAAAACTCTAGACAATGCCCAGAGAAATTATGCTACTACTGAAAAGGAATTCTTAGCAGTTTTATTTGCTTGTGATAAGTTCAGACCTTATATTGTTGATTCTAAAGTAACTATTCACACTGATCATGCTGCTACTAAATATCTTATAGAAAAGAAAGATGCTAAACCTAGACTTATTAGATGGGTTCTCCTGCTACAAGAATTTGATTTGCATATTATTGATAGAAAGGGAGCTGAGAATCCCGTTGTAGACAACTTGTCTAGGTTAGAGAATGTTCTTGATGACCCACTACCTATTGATGATAGCTTTCCTGATGAACAATTAGCTATCATAAATGCTTCTCGCACTGCTCCATGGTATGCTGATTATGCCAATTACATTGTTGCTAAATTTATACCACCTAGTTTCACATACCAGCAAAAGAAAAAGTTTTTCTATAATTTAAGACATTACTTCTGGGATGACCCGCACCTTTATAAATAAGGAGTAGATGGTGTTATTAGACGTTGTATACCTGAGCATGAACAGGAACAGATCCTACACAAGTGTCACTCCGAAGCTTATGGAGGACACCATGTTGGAGATAGAACTACACATAAGGTATTACAATCCGGTTTTTATTGGCCTACTCTCTTCAAGGATGCCCGTAAGTTTGTCTTATCTTGTGATGAATGTCAAAGAATTGTTAATATCAATAGACGTCAAGAAATGCCTATGAATTATTCACTCGTTATCGAACCATTTGATGTTTGGGGCTTCGATTATATGGGACAATTTCCTTCCTCTAATGGGTATACACATATTTTAGTTGTTGTTGATTACGTTACTAAGTGGGTAGAAGCTATTCCAACTAGTAGTGCTGATCATAACACCTCTATTAAGATGCTTAAAGAAGTTATTTTTTCGAGGTTTGGAGTCCCTAGATATTTAATGACTGATGGTGGTTCACATTTTATTCATGGTGCCTTTCGTAAAATGCTTGCTAAGTATGATGTTAATCATAGAATTGCACCTCCATATCACCCGCAGTCTAGTGGTCAAGTAGAATTGAGTAACAGGGAGCTCAAATTAATTTTGCAAAAGACTATTAATAGATCTAGAAAGAATTGGTCCAAGAAACTTGATGATACATTATGGGCTTATAGAACTGCATATAAAAATCCTATGGGTATGTCTCCATATAAAATGGTTTACGGAAAAGCATGTCACTTACCTTTCGAATTAGAACATAAGGCATATTGGGCCATAAAAGAGCTCAATTATGATTTCAAACTTGCCGGTGAGAAGAGGTTATTTGACATTAGCTCACTTGATGAATGGAGAACCCAGGCCTATGAGAATGCCAAACTGTTTAAAGCAACACTTAAAAGATGGCATGACAAAAGGATACAAAAGCGTGAGTTTAATGTAGGTGATTATGTGTTGCTATTCAACTCTCGTTTAAGATTTTTTGCAGGCAAACTTCTCTCTAAATGGGAAGTTCCTTACGTTCTCGAGGACGTCTATCGTTTCGGTGCCATAAAAATCAACAACTTCGAAGGCAAAAATCCGAAGGTGGTGGACGGTCAAAGAATCAAACATTATATCTCAGGTAATCCCGTAAATGTTGAAACTAATATTATTGAAACCGTAACCCCGAAGGAATACATAAGAGACACTTTCTAGAATGTTTCAGACTCCGAAAAGGAGTAGGTATTTGGTACGGTAAGAAAACCGACTCCAAAACAGTTCTAATGGCATTTTTTCTCTGTTTTGGAATGTTTAAGAAAATAGGAAAATAAGAAGTAGTCCGGGAAGGACACGAGGCATCCACGAGGGTGGAGGGCACGCGCTACCCCCCTGGGCGCGCCCCTTGCCTCGTGGGCACCTCGTGTGCTCTTCGGACTCCGTTTTCTTGCACGATACTTCTTTTGGTCGGAAAAAATTCATTATATAATCTCCCGAAGGTTTTGACCTCTGTATCATGCAAAAATATCATGTTCTTGTTTCGAGCTATTTCCTGCCAGGGTTGTCAAGGCCAAGCATCATGTCGTCTCCCTCCTCCTCCAACAATGAGGGCAATGATGCTTGGCTAATGAAGATATAGCTGAAAAGAGAAGAAACTAGATAGATCAACAAGGATGATGGGATCAAGAAGGCCATGGGGGATCAAGTTCCGGCAGTAGCAGAAGAAGACATCCTTCAACCTCACCACAACCTCTTTACCCCAATGGAGATTGAAGCTTTCAAGATGATTGAGTTAGATCGCATTAAAAACAAGTATCTCACAAGTGAAAATATTTTGTTGAAGGAGCATATCATCGCACTCAAGGGCATTATCCGCAAATTGGAGGATCTCTTACACTCGATGTGAGACTACCCATCATCACCAACACCTTCTTCACCAACAAACAAGAACTGAGCCTCGGGTATGGGCACTCCCCTTGGCAACTACCAAGCTTGGGGGAGTGCCCCAGTATCATATCACCATCACTTTTATCTTTACCATTTTTCTTAGTTCGATCCTTTTGATAATATCTTGATCTAGTAGAATAAAGTTTTAGTATGATCTAGTTGTGAGTTTTGCTTTATGATCTTCCTATGTAATCGAGTCCGTGAGATATATATAATAAAGATTAGTGTTGAGTCAAGGGCTTGATTATTTTGCTATGATCTTGAGGGAATAGAATAAAAGAGAAGAAATAAAAAGAAATAAAGAGATCATATGAATCTTATGGAGAGTAATGAGCTCACATATAAAGAGTATGATGAATAAAAGTTGTTGAGAGTTGACAAACATAGTTTTGGTCATCGTTGCAATTAATAGGAAGTAATAAAGAAAGAGAGGCTTTCACATATAAATATACTATCTTGGACATCTTTTATAATTGTGAGCACTCATTAAAGTATGATATGGTAAAGAGTTGATGTTGGACAAGGAAGACAACATAATGGGTTATGTTTTCTTACATCTGAGATAAATTATATTGTCATGGATCATCCAACATGTTGAGCTTGCCTTTCTCTCTCTTGCTAGCCAATTTCTTTGCACCAAGTAGAGATACTGCCTGTGCTTCCAAATATCCCTAAACCCAGTTTTGCCATGAGAGTCCACCATATCTACCTATGGATTGAGTAAGATCCATCAAATAAGTTGTCATTGTTGCAAGCAATAAAAGTTTGCTTTCTGAATATGTATGATCTATTAGTGTGGAGAAAATAAAATTTATACGATCTTGTGATATGGAAGAAATAAAAGCGACGGACTGCATAATAAAGGTCCATATCACAAGTGGCAATATAAAGTGACGTTCTTTTGCATTAAGATTTTGTGCATCCAACCATAAAAGCACATGACAACCTCTGCTTCCCTCTGCGAAGGGCCTATCTTTTATTCTTTTCTTATACTTCATGCAAAGAGTCATGGTGATATTCACCTTTACTTTTTACATTTTACCCTTCGGCAAGCAGAATGTGTTGGAAGGATCCTGATATATATGGCTAATTGGATGTGGGTTTTCATGAACTATTATTGTTGACATTACCCTTGAGGTAAAACATTGGGAGGCAAAACTATAAGCCCCTGTCTTTCTCTGTGTCCGATTAAAACTTCATAACCATAAATATCGCGTGAGTGTTAACAATTATGAAAGACTAAAAGATGGTTGAGTATGTGGACTTGCTGAGAAGCTCTTATATTGACTCTTTCCTATGTTATGATAAATTACAATTGCTTCAATGACTGAAATTATAGTTTGTTAGTTTTCAATGAAGTTTTTGATTCATACTTGAGTATGTGAATGAATTGTTACTTTAGCATGGGAGATCATATGATAATATATATATATATATGTGTGTGTGTGTGTGTGTTGCTGTTCTAAGAATGATCATGATGCCCTCATGTCCGTATTTTATTTTATCGACACCTATCTCTAAACATGTGGGCATATTTTTCGATTTCGACTTTCGCTTGAGGACAAGCGAGGTCTAAGCTTGGGGGAGTTGATATGTCCATTTTGCATCATGTTTTTACATCAATAATTATCACATTATGGGCTATTATTACACATTATGTCACAATACTTATGCCTATTATCTCTTATTTTACAAGGTTTACATGAAGAGTGGGAATGCCGGCAGCTGGAATTCTGGGCTGGAAAAGGAGCAAATATTAGAGACCTATTCTGCACATCTCCAAAAGTCCTAAACTCCACGGGAGTTATTTTCAGAATATATAAAAAATACTGAGTGAAGAAAGTACCAAAGGGGGGCCACCCACCATCCATGAGGGTGGGGGCGCCCTACCCCCCTGGGCGCGCCCCCTGCCTCGTGGGCCCCCTGATGGCCCTATGAGGCCCATCTTTGGCTACATGGAGTCTTTTGTCAAGAAAAAAATCATAAGCAAGCTTTCGGGAAGAAATTCCGCCGCCACGAGGCGGAACCTTGGCGGAACCAATCTAGGGCTCCAGCAGAGCTGTTTGCTACCTCTTGAGCACTACGTTGGTTTTTCCCCGAAGAGGAAGGGATGATGCAGCAGAGTAGCGTAAGTATTTCCCTTAGTTTTGAGAACCAAGGTATCAATCCAGTAGGAGGCTACGCTTGAGTCCCTTGTACCTGCACAAAACAAATAAATCCTCGCAACCAACGCGATAAGGGGATGTCAATCCCTACACGGCCACTTACGAGAGTGAGATATGATAGATATGATAAGATAATATTTTTGGTATTTTTATGATAAAGATGCAAAGTAAAATAAAAGCAAAGTAAATAGCAAAGTATTGGAAGATTAATATGATGAAGATAGACCCGGGGGCCATAGGTTTCACTAGTGGCTTCTCTCAAGAGCATAAGTATTCTATGGTGGGTGAACGAATTAATGTTGAGCAATTGACAGAATTGAGCATAGTAATGAGAATATCTAGGCATGATCATGTATATAGGCATCATGTCCGAGACAAGTAGACCAACTCCTGCCTGCATCTACTACTATTACTCCACTCATCGACCGCTATCCAGCATGCATCTAGAGTATTAAGTTAATGAAAACAGAGTAACGCCTTAAGCAAGATGACATGATGTAGAGGGATAAACTCAAGAAATATGATGAAAACCCCATCTTGTTATCCTCGATGATGGCAACAATACAATACGTGCCTTGCTGCCCCTACTGTCACTGGGAAAGGACACCGCAAGATTGAACCCAAAGCTAAGCACTTCTCCCATTGCAAGAAAGATCAATCTAGTAGGCCAAACCAAACTAATAATTCAAAGAAACTTGCAAAGATAACCAATCATACATAAAAGAATTCAGAGAAGATTCAAATATTGTTCATAGATAGACTTGATCATAAACCCACAATTCATCGGTCTCAACAATCACACCGCAAAAACAAGATCACATCGAATAGATCTCCACAAGAGAGGGGGAGAACATTGTATTGAGATCCAAAAAGAGAGAAGAAGCCATCTAGCTAATAACTATGGACCAGTAGGTCTGAGGTGAACTACTCACACTTCATTGGAGGGGCTATGGTGATGATGTAGAAGCCCTCCGTGATGGATACCCCCTCCCGCGGAGCTCCGAAACAGGCCCCAAGATGGGATCTCGTGGATACAGAAAGTTGCGGCGGTGGAATTAGGGTTTTGGCTCCGTATCTGGTCGTTTGGGGGTACGTAGGTATATATAGGAGGAAGGAGTACATCGGTGGAGCAACAGGGGGGGCAGGAGGGTGGAGGGCGCGCCTGGGGGGTAGGCGCGTGATAACCCACAAGTATAGGGGATCGCAACAGCTTTCGAGGGTAGAGTATTCAACCCAAATTTATTGATTCGACATAAGGGGAGCCAAAGAATATTCTCAAGTATTAGCAGCTGAGTTGTCAGTTCAACCACACCTGGAAACTTAGTATCTGCAGCAAAGTGTTTAGTAGCAAAGTAATATGATAGTGGTGGTAGCGGCAACAAAAGTAAAGACAGCAAAGTAATTTTTTTGGTATTTTGTAGTGATTGTAACAGTAGCAGTGGGAAAGTAAATAAGTGAGAACCAGTATATGGAAAACTCGTAGGCACCGGATCAGTGATGGATAATTATGCCGGATGCGGTTCATCATGTAACAGTCATAACATAGGGTAACACAGAACTAGCTCCAATTCATCAATGTAATGTAGGCATGTATTCCATATATAGTCATACGTGCTTATGGAAAAGAACTTGCATGACATCTTTTGTCCTACCCTCCTGTGGTAGCGCGGTCCTATTGGAAACTAAGGGATATTAAGGCCTCCTTTTAATAGAGAACCGGAACAAAGCATTAGCACATAGTGAATACATGAACTCCTCAAACTATGGTCATCACCGGGAGTGGTCCCGATTATTGTCACTTCGGGGTTGCCGGATCAAAACACATAGTAGGTTACTATAGACTTGCAAGATAGGATCAAGAACTCACATATATTCATGAAAACATAATAAGTTCAGATCTGAAATCATGGCACTCGGGCCCTAGTGACAAGCATTAAGCATAGCAAACTCATAGCAACATCAATCTCAGAACATAATGGATACTAGGGATCAAACCCTAACACAACTAACTCGATTACATGATAAATCTCATCCAGCCCATCACCGTCCAGCAAGCCTATGATGGAATTACTCACACACGGCGGTGAGCATCATGAAATTGGTGATGGAGGATGGTTGATGATGATGACGGCGACGGCAACGAATCCCCCTCTCCGGAGCCCCGAACAGACTCCAGATCAGCCCTCCCGAGAGGTTTTAGGGCTTGGCGGTGGCTCCGTATCGTAAATGCGATGATTTCTTCTCTTTGATTTTTTCTCTCCGAAAGCAAATATATAGAGTTGGAGTTGGCGTCGGAGGTGTTGGGGAACGTAGTAATTTCAAAAAAATTCCTACGCACACGCAAGATCATGGTGATGCATAGCAATGAGAGGGGAGAGTATGATCTACGTACCCTTGTAGATCGACAATGGAAGCGTTAACTTGGTTGATGTAGTCGTACGTCTTCACGGCCCGACCAATCAAGCACCGAAACTATGGCACCTCCGAGTTCTAGCACACGTTCAGCTCGATGACGATCCCCGAACTCCGATCCAGCAAAGTGTCGGGGAAGAGTTCCGTCAGCACGACGGCGTGGTGACGATCTTGATGTACTACCGTCGCAGGGCTTCGCCTAAGCACCGCTACAATATTATCGAGGACTATGGTGGAAGGGGGCACCGCACACGGCTAAGAATATGATCACATGGATCAACTTGTGTCCTTAGGGGTGCCCCTTGCCTCCGTATATAAAGGCTCAAAGGGGGGCGGCCAAGAGGAGGCGCGCCAGGAGGAGTCCTACTCCCTCCAGGAGTAGGACTCCCCCCCTTTCCTAGTTGGAATAGGATTCGCGGAGGGGGGGAAGAGGAGAGAGAGGAGGAAGGGGGGCCGGCCCCCTCTCCTTGTCCTATTCAGACCAAGGGGGGAGGGGCGCGTGGCCCATCTCTGGCCACCTCTCCTCTCTTCCACTAAGGCCCACTAAGGCCCATATACCTCCCGGGGGGGTTCCGGTAACCTCCCGGTAATTCGGTAAAATCCCGATTTCACCCGGAACACTTCCGATATCCAAATATAGGCTTCCAATATATCAATCATTATGTCTCGACCATTTCGAGACTCCTCGTCATGTCCGTGATCACATCCGGGACTCCGAACAAACTTCGGTACATCAAAATGCATAAACTCATAATATAACTGTCATCGATACCTTAAGCGTGCGGACCCTACGGGTTCGAGAACAATGTAGACATGACCAAGACACGTCTCCGGTCAATAACCAATAGCGGAACCTGGATGCAAATATTGGCTCCTACATATTCTACGAAGATCTTTTATCGGTCAGACCGCATAACAACATACGTTGTTCCCTTTGTCATCGGTATGTTACTTGCCCGAGATTCGATCGTCGGTATCCAATACCTAGTTCAATCTCGTTACCGGCAAGTCTCTTTACTCGTTCCGTAATCCATCACCCCGCAACTAACTCATTAGTCACAATGCTTGCAAGGCTTATGTGATGTGCATTACCGAGAGGGCCCAGAGATACCTCTCTGACAATCGAAGTGACAAATCCTAATCTCAAAATACGCCAACCCAACATGTACCTTTGGATACACCTGTAGAGCTCCTTTATAATCACCCAATTATGTTGTGATGTTTGGTAGCACACAAAGTGTTCCTCCGGCAAACGGGAGTTGCATAATCTCATAGTCATAGGAACATGTATAAGTCATGAAGAAAGCAATAGCAACATACTAAACGATCGGGTGCTAAGCTAATGGAATGGGTCATGTCAATCAGATCATTCATCTAATGATGTGATCCTGTTAATCAAATGACAACTCTTTGTCCATGGTTAGGAAACATAACCATCTTTGATTAACAAGCTAGTCTAGTAGAGGCATACTAGTGACACTCTGTTTGTCTATGTATTCACACATGTATTATGTTTCCGGTTAATACAATTCTAGCATGAATAATAAACTTTTATCATGATATATAAGGAAATAAATAATAACTTTATTATTGCCTCTAGGGCATATTTCCTTCAGGAGGGCATCCAGGGGGGCCCACGAGATAGGGGGCGCGCCCCCACCCTCGTGAGAAGGGTGTGGGCCCCCTGGTCTTCATATTTGGCGAGGATTTTTTATTATTTTTTATAAGATGTTCCGTGGAGTTTCAGGTCATTCCGAGAATATTTTTTTCTACACATAAAACAACACCATGGCAATTCTGCTAAAAACAGCATCAATCCGGGTTAGTTCCATTCAAATCATACAAGTTAGAGTCCAAAACAAGGGCAAAAGTGTTTGGAAAAGTAGATACGACGGAGACGTATCAACTCCCCCAAGCTTAAACCCTTGCTTGTCCTCAAGCAATTCAGTTGACAAACTGAAAGAAAGAAAAACTTTTACAAACTCTGTTTGCTCTTGTTGTTGTAACTATGTCAAGCCAGCATTCAAGTTTTCAGCATAGATCATAACTAACCACATTTGCAATAATTCTCAGGTCTCACAATTACTCATATCAATAGCATAATCAACAAGCAAGTCATAATAATAAATCTCAGATGACAACACTTTCTCAAAACAATCATAATATGATATAACAAGATGGTATCTCGCTAGCCCTTTCTGAGACCGCAAAACATAAATGCAGAGCACCTTTAAAGATCAAGGAATGACTAGACATTGTAATTCATGGTAAAAGAGATCCAATCATAGTCATACCCAATATAAATTAACAGTGATGAATGCAAATGATGGTTGTGCTCTCCAGCTAGTGCTTTTTAATAAGAGGGCGATGACTCAACATAAAAGTAAATGGATAGGCCCTTTGCAGAGGGAAGCAAGAATTTTTGAGGTGCCAGAGCTCGGTTTTGAAATAGAGATAAATTGTATTTTGAGCGGTATACTTTCGTTGTCAACGTAACAACTAAGAGATGGCGATATCTTCCATTCTAAACACATTATAGGTGGTTCCCAAACAGAATGGTAAAGTTTATACTCCCCCTCCACCAACAAGCATCAATCCATGGCTTGCTCAAAACAACGAGTGCCTCCAACATACATTAGGTCCCAGGGGGAGTTTTGTTTGCAATTAATTTTGATGTAGTTTGCATAAAGCATGGGACTGGGCATCCCGGTGACCAGCCATTTTCTCATGAGTGAGGAGCGGAGTCCACTCCTCTTGAGAATAACCCGCCTAACACAGAAGATAAGGACGGCCTTGGTTGATACATGAGCTATTCGAGCATACAAAACAGAATGTTTATTTGAAGGTTTAGAGTTTGGCACATACAAATTTACTTGGAACGGCAGGTAGATACCGCATATAGGAAGGTATAGTGGACTCATCTGGAATAACTTTGGGGTTTAAGGGATTGGATGCACAAGCAGTTTTCCCGCTTAGTACAAGTAAAGGCTAGCAAAAGACTGGGAAGCGACCAACTAGTGAGAGACAACAGCCATGTACATGCATTAAAATTAATAAACATTGGGTGCAAGCATGAGTAGGATATAATCCACCATGAACATAAATACCGTGAAGGCTATGTTGATTTTTTTTCAACTACATGTGTGAACATGTGCCAAGTCAAGTCACTTAAATCATTCAAAAGAGGATACCACCCCATCATACCACATCATAACCATCTCAATAGCATGTTGGCACACAAGGTAAATCATTATAACTCATAGCTAATCAAGCATGGCACAAGCAACTATGATCTCTAATTGTCATTGCAAACATGTTTATTCATAATAAGCTGAATCAAGAACGAGGGACTCATCATATTTACAAAAACAAAAGAGGTCTAGTTCATACCAGCTTTTCTCATCTTAGTCAGTCCATCATATATCATCATTATTGCCTTTCACTTGCACGACCGAACGGTGTAAATAATAATAAGAGTGCATGTGCATTGGACTAAGATGTAATCTGCGAGCATTCAATAAACAGGAGAAGACAAGGCAATATGAGCTCTTGGTTAAATCAACAACAATGCATATAAGAGCCACTTCAACAATTTAATTATGGTCTTCTCCTACTGAGCCCCAAAGAAAAGAAAAGAAATAAAACTATTTACACGGGAAAGCTCCCAACAAGCAAAAGAAGAACGGGAAATATTTTTGGGTTTTCTTTTTAATTATTACTACTACAGCAGAAAAATAAAGTACTACTAATTTTTGTTTTTCTTAAGGTTTAACAAACACACAAGAAGAAAGCAGGAAAAAGAAAATAAACTAGCATGGATATTACAGTGAAAAAGTATGAGCACCGACATCTAGCAATGAGTGTGTGTGAACATAAATGTAATGTCGGTGAGAAATGTGTACTCCCCCAAGCTTAGGCTTTTGGCCTAAGGTGGTCTATGGCCACGGCTGGCCTGGCGGATATCCGTAATAATAGTTGTTGGGGTCGTACTGTGATGAAGAAGAAGACTCTGACTGCCACTGGCTGACAGTCATCTCTGGATCCCAAGAATAAACAGATTGTCGTGGAGGCTCATCTTGTGGTTCCTATTCCGGGGCTGGTGCAGGATTCTTGTAAGCTTGGACGGCAGCCCACGTAACGAGGTAGGGTCCTACAAAATTAAACAAAGAAGGAGCAGGCAGGATAATAGTCTCAGGATGATGTTTGTTAAAGAACATGTGATATTTAAGCTCTCCTGCCCTATTCTTAACAATAAAATCATGTGCCACCATACTTTTATGATCTAGATAAACACGGGGCAGCACCTTTTCTTCCTTCTCAGCATGCCTAATAGGTATGTTAAAATGTGCAGCTAGGCGTGTGGCATAGACGCCTCCAAAGATGGGACCCTTAGTATGGTTCATACTTAACCGTCCAGCAATAATACCGCCCATACTAAAAGTTTTATCACTGTATAAACCATGGTGCAGAATAATTATATCAGGGATACTAAGGTTTCCACAGTTTCCGTGTCCAATTAAACAACGACTAGCAAATAATGCAAAGTAACGTAAAACAGGAAAATGTATGCAAGTGATTCGTGCATCGGAAACCTTTCTAGTTTCTCCTACAATGATAGTATCAATAAACCCAGCCACATCATCATGATGTGGTTCTTCAGTCTTGCCCTCAAAAGGGACTAAACAAATTCGACAGAAATCATAAAGTGACATCTCCTTATGCTCATCATATAAATGAAACTCCACCGTAGGTGGTGAGTTCCTAGAATGAAAATGAAAGTTTTTCACAAAAGTATTTGTGAGTAAGAGATACTGATCGCATTGGTCATGGAGGAAAGCGGTGAGGCCTACATTATGAGCCAATTCATGAAAATCTTCATAGATACTGGCTGCTCTCAAGAAATCTTCAGAAGGCCGTTCACACGCCCGAATCTCCGCGGTGCGCGGCAAATTATACTTAGGCTTAGGTGCCTTTTCCTTCGAGCTTTGGCTCGATGAGCCCCTCAAAAATCTCCTCATTATTTTTCTGAAATAATCTGAAATTTTTAGTAACTTCAAACAAAAGTGAACCAACTTCAATAAAACTGATAGCAACTACTCCTACAAGTGCCTAGAGCCTATATCAAGCATTTGAACTACTTAGAACCATATAAATTTGACATGCAAGCTCAAGAACATGGTCACCTATGCAGCACAAATTTGCAAAGAATAAAGCACTAGAACAAAAACTAATTGGACCAATGGAGGAGTCACATACCAAGGAACAATCTCCCCAAGCAGTTTTGCGAGAGGTGCTTTGAGCAAGGAGATCGAAAATCACAGCAAAAGTGGCTGGAACTCGTGCTTGAGTTGGTTTTTCGGGTTTGTGTGAGACATAGGAAGAAGATGGGTGCTGGGAGAAGTGGAGGAGGGCCACCGTGGGCCCACGAGGCAGGGGGCGCGCCCTAGAGGGGGGGCGCCCACCATCCTCGTGGCCAGGTGGCAGCTCCTCCCGCGGTAATGTTTGCACAGTAAATTCTCAAATATTCCCAAAAAAATCATATTAAATTGGCATGTCATTCTGAGGACTTTTAATTTCGGGATATTTTTATATTGCATGGATAAGTCAGGAAACAGACAGAAAAATACTATTTTTACTTTATTTCTACTAATTAACAGAAAGTACAGAGAGGGTACAGAAGTTTGTGCTTCTAGTTTCATCCATCTCATGCTCATCAAAAAGAATCCACTAACAAGGTTGATCAAGTCTTGTTAACAAACTCATTCTGATAATCATGAAACCGGAGAAATTTCGAATAACACTAAGTTACCTCAACGGGGATATGCACATCCCCAATAATAAGAATATCATATTTCTTCTTGACAGTAGGAAGAGGAAATTCAAAACCTCCAATTATAATCGATGGAATTTTCCCAATAGAATTGATACTATGAACTTGAGGTTGTTTCCTCGGAAAGTGTACCGTATGCTCATTACCATTAACATGAAAAGTAACATTGCCTTTGTTGTAATCAATAACAGCCCTGCAGTATTAAGAAAAGGTCTTCCAAGAATAATAGACATACTATCATCCTCGGGAATATCAAGTATAACAAAGTCCATTAAAATAGTAATGTTTGCAACCACAACAGGCACATCCTCACAAATACCGACAGGTATAGCAGTTGATTTATTAGCTATTTGCAAAGATATTTCAGTAGGTGTCGGCTTATTCAAGTCAAGTCTACGATATAAAGAGAGAGGCATAACACTAACACCGGCTCCAAGATCACATAAAGCAGTTTTAATATAATTTCTTTTAATGGAGCAAGGTGTAGTAGGTACTCCGGGGTCTCCAAGTTTCTTTGTATTCCACCCTTAAAAGTATAATTAGCAAGCATGGTGGAAATTTCAGCTTCCGGTATCTTTCTTTTATTAGTAATGATATCCTTCATATATTTAGCATAAGGATTTGTTTTGAGCACATCAGTTAATCTCATACGCAAAAAGATAGGCCTAATCGTTTCAGCAAAGCACTCAAAATCCTCGTCATCCTTTTTCTTGGATGGTTTCGGAGGAAAAGGCATGGGTTTCTGAACCCAAGGTTCCCTTTCTTTACCATGTTTCCTAGCAACAAAGTCTCTTTTATCATAACGTTGATTCTTTGATTGTGGGTTATCAAGATCAATAGCAGGTTCAATTTCTACATCATTATCATTACTAGGTTGAGCATCATCATGAACATCATCATTAATATTTTTACTAGGTTCATGTTCATTACCAGATTGTGTTTCAGCATCAGACATAGATATATCATTTGGATTATCAGGTGGTTCAGCAATAGGTTCACTAGAAGTTTGCACAGTTCTATCATTTTTCTTCTTCTTCTTTTTAGAAGAACTAGGAACATCAATATTATTTCTTTGAGAATCTTGCTCGATTCTCTTAGGGTGGCCTTCAGGATACAAAGGTTCCTGAGTCATTCTACCAGTTCTAGTAGCCACTCTAACAGCATAATCATTTTTCTTACTATTCATTTCATTTAGCACTTCTTTTTGAGCCTTAAGTACTTGTTCTACTTGAGTGGTAACCATAGAAGCATGTTTGCTAACAAGTTTAAGTTCACCTTTAATATTAGCCATATAATCACCCAAGCATCTAATCATATAAGCATTTTATTTTAGTTGTCTACCAAAATAAGCATTGAAGTCGTCTTGCTTAAACATAAAGTTATCAAACTCATCCAAGCACGGACAAGCAATTTTAGTAGGAGGAATTTCAGCTTTATCATATCTATAGAGAGAATTTACCTTTACTACATGTGTCGGGATATCGGGATCAGGAGGTTCTTCAGTAAATAAATAATTGAGATCATATGTTTCTTCAACAGGCGGTATATTAAGACCATGTATTTCTTTAATAGGAGGTAAATTCTTAACGTCTTCAGCTTTAATACCTTTTTCTTTCATAGATTTCTTTGCCTCTTGCATATCTTCGGGACTGAGAAATAAAACACCTCTCTTCTTCGGAGTTGGTTTAAGAATAGGCTCAGTAATTGGAGCAGGAGTTGGCTCAGGAGCTGGCTCAGGAGGTGCCCAATTATTTTCATTTGTCAACATATTATTCAATAGAATTTCAGCTTCATCCGGTGTTCTTTCCCTGAAAAGAGAACCAGCACAACTATCCAGGTAATCTCTCCCCTCGTAGTTGAGGGATAGATCTTGGTTTTTGGATCTCTCAAGTTCTTCATAGTGTCCAGCAGATATAAATCCCAAGTTACTCAAAGAATAGAGCTATGCTCCCCGGCAACAGCGCCAGAAATTAGTCTTGATAACCCACAAGTATAGGGGATCGCAACAGCTTTCGAGGGTAGAGTATTCAACCCAAATTTATTGATTCGACACAAGGGGAGCCAAAAAATATTCTCAAGTATTAACAGCTGAGTTGTCAATTCAACCACACCTGGAAACTTAGTATCTGCAGCAAAGTGTTTAGTAGCAAAGTAATATGATAGTGGTGGTAGCGGCAACAAAAGTAAAGACAGCAAAAGTAATGTTTTTGGTATTTTGTAGTGATTGTAAAACTAGCAGAGGGAAAGTAAATAATCGAGAACCAGTATATGGAAAACTCGTAGGCACCGGATGAGTGATGGATAATTATGACGGATGCGGTTCATCATGTAACAGTCATAACATAGGGTGACGCAGAACTAGCTCCAATTCATCAATGTAATGTAGGCATGTATTCCGTATATAGTCATACGTGCTTATGGAAAAGAACTAGCATGACATCTTTTGTCCTACCCTCCCGTGGCAGCGGGGTCCTATTGGAAACTAAGGGATATTAAGGCCTCCTTTTAATAGAGAACCTAAACAAAGCATTAGCACATAGTGAATACATGAACTCCTCAAACTATGGTCATCACCGGGAGTGGTCCCGATTATTGTCACTTCGGGGTTGCCGGATCATAACACATAGTAGGTGACTATAGACTTGCAATATAGTATCAAGAACTCACATATATTCATGAAAACATAATAGGTTCAGATCTGAAATCATGGCACTCGGGCCCTAGTGACAAGCATTAAGCATAGCAAAGTCATAGCAACATCAATCTCAGAACATAATGGATACTAGGGATCAAACCCTAACAAAACTAACTCGATTACATGATAAATCTCATCCAACCCATCACCGTCCAGCAAGCCTACGATGGAATTACTCACGCACGGCGGTGAGCATCATGAAATTGGTGGTGGAGGATGGTTGATGATGATGACGGCGACGAATCCCCCTCTCCGGAGCCCCGAACGGACTCCAGATCAGCCCTCCCGAGAGGTTTTAGGGCTTGGCGGCGGCTCCATATCATAAAACGTGATGAGTTCTTCTCTCTGATTTTTTTCTCTCCAAAAGCAAATATATAGAGTTGGAGTTGGCGTCGAAGGGCATCCAGGAGGCCCACGAGGTAGGGGGCACGCCCTAGGGGGGCACCCCCATCCTCGTGAGAAGAGTGTGGGCCCCCTGGTCTTCATCTTTGGCAAGGATTTTTTATTATTTTTTCTAAGATGTTCCGTGGAGTTTCAAGTCATTCCGAGAATATTTGTTTTCTGCACATAAAACAACACATTGGCAATTCTGCTGAAAACAGCGTCAGTCCGGGTTAGTTCCATTCAAATCATACAAGTTAGAGTCCAAAACAAGGGCAAAAGTGTTTGGAAAAGTAGATACGACGGAGACGTATCAGCGCGCCCCTACCTCATGGCCTCCTCCTTTGTGTCTTGACGTAGGGTCCAAGTCTCCTGGATCATGTTCGGTGAGAAAATCATGTTCCCAAAAGTTTCATTCCGTTTGGACTCCGTTTGATATTCCTTTTCTTCGAAACCCTAAAATAGGCAAAAAAACAGCAATTCTGGGTTGGGCCTCCGGTTAATAGGTTAGCCCCAAAAATAATATAAAAGTGGATAATAAAGCCCAATAATGTCCAAAACAGTAGATAATATAGCATGGGGCAATCAAAAATTATAGATACGTTGGAGACGTATCACTGTTCTGGCGGGGAAACTTCCCTATGGGAGGGGGAAATCATCACCATCATCATCACCAACGATCCTCTCATCGGGAGGGGGTCAATCTCCATCAACATCTTCACCAGCACCATCTCATCTCAAACCCGAACCTCAGATTGGTACCTGCGGGTTGCTAGTAGTGTTCATTACTCCTTGTAGTTGATGCTAGTTGGTTTACTTGGTGGAAGATCATATGTTTAGATCCATTATGCATATTAATACCCCTCTGATAATGAACATGAATATGCTTTGTGAGTAGTTACGTTTGTTCCTGAGGACATGAGCGAAGTCTTGCTATACGTAGTCATGTAGATTTGGTATTCGTTCGATATTTTGATGAGATGTATGTTGTCATCCCTCTAGTGGTGTCATGTGAAAGTCGACTACATGACACTTCACCATTGTTTGGGCCCAGAGGGAGGCATTGGGAAGTAATAAGTAGATGATGGGTTGCTAGAGTGACAGAATCTTAAACCTTAGTTTATGCGTTGCTTTGTAAGGGGCTGATTTGGATCCATATGTTTCATGCTATGGTTAGGTTTACCTTAATACTTCTGTTGTAGTTGTGGATGCTTGCAATGGGGGTTAATCATAAGTGGGATGCTTGTCCAAGTAAGGACAGTACCCAAGCACCGGTCCACCCACATATCAAATAATCGAAGTACCGAACGCGAATCATATGAACATGATGAAAACTAGCTTGATGATAATTCCCATGTGTCCTCGGGAGCGCTTTCCTTCATATAAGAGTTTTTCCAGGCTTGTCCTTTACTACAAAAAGGATTGGGCCATCTTGCTGCACCTTATTTACTTTTATTGCTTGCTACTCGTTACAAATTACCTTATCACAAAACTATCTGTTACCGATAATTTCAGTGCTTGCAGAGATTACCTTTCTGAAAACTGCTTATCATTTCCTTCTGCTCCTCATTGGGTTCGACACTCTTACTTATCGAAAAGGCTACGATAGATCCCCTACACTTGTGGGTCATTAGTGGGTTCAAGTCTTCAAGGGCCTAGCTAGCTATACGCGTCCTCCAATGTAAAAAGTACTCCTACTAGTAAGTAGTACAACAACGGAAGAGAAGGCGAGAGGGTTAAAAAATATAATACTAAATGGAATACCTAGGTAGATGGTGATGGTATGATCGTGGTAGATTGTGTGACCATGTCGCACTTCAGTGGTACCATGGGTAACGACTGCTAAGATAGTTGATCCCAATATGCCAAAGTCAGCTACAAGGTTCCATGTTAGACCGAATCACGGATGCAAATGCACATCCAGGATCGGCGATCTTATTTTGATCGGGGATGACTGGTCCCTGCAAAATTGTGGAGTACCATTAGGAATGCAAATGATGGTTTGTGCATTCCATTTGTACTCTCCCGTACCATAGGATGGCAACCAGATGAAACAAGTCCCCTGGCTTGTCACCACGAAGATGCGGCCTAGATGGCACACGGCTTCTTCGAACGTATAGGGGTACAAATCTGTCGCGACCAACATGCGCCAGCCTCTGTTGTTACTGCATCTTGCATTAATGGCAATCCTTATGTCGAACACTGCGATGAGATAGTAATCGTCGTAGCCGCATCGCTTTGTCAGTGGGTCCGCAATTGCTATCTTCTTCAATCTCATGTAGGCATCATCATACATATTCAAGCCCAGCAAGTCTGGAAGGCCAATCCCAATGGTTGAGAAGGGGTCTACGGGAACGGCCGCGCTGCTGTGGATGTTGTGCAATATGATGGTGGTATCCAGCCGGAGGTATGCAAGCCAATCTTTGTTGGCACCGACCCAGACCTATATATAAGACGGTGGGCAGTAGAGAAATTATGGGATGGAAATGGAATAACCAAGTACTACATGATCAAACTCCATGACTGGCCTGCTCATCGGACAAAATCTGACTACCTCTCAACATCGGCAACTCTCGCGGAGTCAACGTGCAACCATGGCCAGGGAGTGGTGGACTGTTCGAACGATTGTCCCATAGAGGAACCTTCTCCTCGAGGGTGCATGGAAGACCAACAAGCATGGCCTTTTCCCAATCCTGTTTAAGCACCGTCTTGAAAAAGTTGGTGCAGGAAGCATCGAGTCTTGCGGCGGTGAGGATGTCGGAGCGGCGTGCGATTTCTCCCAGAGGATCGTTGTCCATGGTCTCCTAGCCCCGACGAGGAGGAGAACCGCCTGGCAAATCCATGGAGCAGCGATGAACTAGCCTCTCTTTGGGGGGAGGGGAACTGGCGAGGAGGAGATAAGAGCGTAGTAACCGCAGGGCCTCGTCCCTTCCAATTGTAGCTCCTCGATCGTTCATTAACAAATGGGTGAGGCTATTATTTACTATGTACTCGTATTGTAGCAGTACTAGTACTACTTTCTCAACTAGTAGTGCGATGTACTGTGCTTCTAGTATAGTGCGCTAGTTTTGAACTCTTAATCTCAGGGCCAAGGAGCTACAGTTGGAAGTGGAGGGTAGTACTGTTCTCTAGAACCATCGTTGTACTATCAATGTAGGAAAAGTGCACCTGCGTGCTCTATTCAAGCGCGTAGCTGGCCTACTCAGTCGCTCCTCTCACGCACACACTAGCAGCCTATTTATCAGCGACGGTTACTGCGGGGGCAGAACATTTGAGTTATTTGATACAGCGAGACTAGGCTTTTCGCTTCCATTTGTGGAGGTGTAATGGATCTCGCCGAACTTTGTTAGTAGTCCCTTCTTTATGAATGAGATGAGGCAAAGCTTTTGCCTCCGTTTCAAAAAAAATCACGTCAAGAGGAATTTCTTTTATAGAGCCTATAATGGAGTGAAGTCCATGCGTGCAACACCACAAGCTACAGAGTACTAGTAGAGTACTAGCACTTGACGTACATAGCCATATTGCACAGTTCCCAATGCCACGCCAGGCTTTTCCGGCTCCTCGGGCTTAATTGGGATGCGCTAGTTTAAATATTCTACTAGCTGACAAGGAAGCTGCAAGCGAGGTGTGGCTAGGGCGAGCACGCGAGCCACGAGATGATGGGAAGGAAAACCCGTTCACGTGGCTGGGCTATCCAGTGCACCCAGATAGTGGTGTGACACGTCCATTCAACTTCAAAACTCAAACTACCTGTGTACAATATTGGCTCGCAGTGAAGTTACTATTTAAAAAAAGGCCATTGTGCGTTCAGCTGGGATCGAACCCACAAAACGAGGTATACACTCCCGCGACCACTAGTAGTACTTGTTGGAGTACAACTCAACCTAGAATCGCCTTTTGTCGGTAGTAGTACATTGTTCCTTACAAGAGACCACTAATAATTCCAAGAAACTACTACCACTTGCATACGTGGCAAACTTAAGATAAGACTACCTTATCAACCATTGTACATGCCCTTACCAACCTGACCTACCAAGAAACGACTACTCTAAAAGTGCCATTATATGCATGGTTCAACCCATGTCGCCCATTAAGTCAACGCCTTCTATTCGACTGGCAAGTTTGGCGTTATGACTTGTGGGACCTACATGTCAGTATGCACAAAAATCCCCGAGTGACCTCCTACCTCCGGCCCGTCCACTTAGTCATCCTCGGCCATGGGACGCAGCTACCGCCGCCGGCAGAAGGCGAGGTCAAAACCATCGGCAGTGCGGAGCCCATCTTGCGGTAGCCCGGATGCCAGCTCCGTCCGGTGCTCGCGGCCGCTAGCTAGCCAAGATAGCTCCGCACAGTTGCTTGTCTGCAAGGTTTGCTAGCTAGATTAGCATGGTGGCGCAGCGGCTTGCTCGCGCGCGCCGCGCTAAGGCCAGCCATCTGGCTCGAGCGAAGGCCAGCGCGGCGGCTTGCTCGCTCGTGAGTCACGCTCAGGCCAGCCTGCCAACCCGTGCGGAGGCCAGCGTGGCGTCCAGCCCATCCGACGGAGCGACGGCCAACTCGCCCATCATCGACGCCACCGACGAACATGCATCAGTACTGTTTGAAGTAATGTTCAGGAAATATAATGACTTAAGGGGGAATAACAAGATAGAAGGTCAGATGTGGGTCCCTCATGTCAATGGTCAAACAAAATGTGTTGGTTTAAGCTGCCTCGTCAGCACGGACGTGTGGGCCAACCCTGTCATAAACGGGTTTAAACGATCCTAATCGGCACTAGGTAGTAGTTTTTGGCACGGATTAAGAAATTTTTGTTATCTTTTTGCTATTTTTTGTACAATAGTTTCTTCCTAGGGCTGGTTGAAAGTGGTACTTTTTTGTTAAATACTCTACATATTGTAAGTAGGAGTGAAAGTTAAGCTTTGGAAGCCAATAAGCAATGCTAGTTACATAGTGCATATGTGTACGTGATTGAAAGGAATATCAACCATGAGTGACTAATATCTTGATGGAAAACTCAAAACTATGGAAATACTAGCATTTTTGCATGGTTGGAAATATTAGCAATGTTCACGTGCGTTGCAACGGATCATGATTAGAATAATACTTATTCACAAACTTGATACAAAACACTCTAATTTTGATATACATATATCACTAGAGATATATTATGTTTCAATCAGAATATATTGCTTGGGCTATTTTGGTGAGGTGAGGGAGGGATGTGGTTGGTTTTGAGATACTAATTATGGGTTTTTCTGCAAATTGGTAGAGAAGTGGGATGTTGGTGAGAAAAGGCAACAACTTACCTCACAGTCGTTAGATGTAGATCTAATGGTCAGAAATGATGGATGGCAGACACACCATCATCACCAACTTAGTCTTCTGTAGGAGTACCAGCAAGATGTCCATGCATTGCACGGAACATCAAGATGCATTTTTTTATAAAACACTTGTCGTGATTGACCCATGCGGGAGTAATACCATGTGTAAAAACTAATGATATCCCGAGAAATAGCAGATAAGGTGAAGAGGAGTGGGGCATGGTGGTGATTGGTGGTCGGACTAAGTGGAGGCATGGGCATGGTGGTGATTGGTGGTCGGACTGACTGGAGGCATGGGCATGGACGACGCTGGCAGCGGCCACCAGGACAGTTTGTTCCAAAGGCTTCCTTTTTTAATTGCTCAACAATGAGGTTGTTGGAGAGAAGGATGAATGAGGGAAGGCCTTGTGTGCAAGTGTGGAGAGAGGTGCGGGTATCTTTTAGTTTAATTTCCATCCGTCAGATATAGATCGGACGGTCTATGTTGTAAGATGGCACGCGTACCATCATCACCAACTCGATTTTTTATAAGAGAAGAAATATAAGGATGGATATACAAATGTATTATTGATACTTGTTTCCGTAAACCAGGATCTACATTCTATTCAACGCCTCAGGATGTGGGGCCTTAGCACAATGACTTCTCGACTGTGTAAAACAAAGGTTATCCCATCGCCGATAAGGATGGGCTGACGGCAGCGTGTTTTCGGCTTGCTCTAGTCCTAGTAGTCATACTAGGTGGTCTATGCACGTGTAGATTTATTCTTTTTCACGTCTCGTGTTTGCCGTACTGCCACGACTGTTGATGAATAGACAGTAAGTTATTCACGGGGAAACCCTTGTTGGGCGTGTTTGCGAGAGAGAGAGAGAGAGAGAGAGAGAGACTGTGCGTGTGTGATATGTCTAGAGACTGAGGCAATGATAAGAGATTCTTTGTGTCTATGTGTGTGGAGGATAGAGAGAGACATGTACATGGGGCTTTGTGTTGTGTAACATGGAGACACATAGACATAATCAGAGAGCGAGTGTGTGAGATACACATGAGAACATGGGGAGAGATGAGGATCCAGATAAATGGGTGTTTGTGTGTGTCTGTGTGTGTTTGTGTGCGCGTTTGTGTGTGATATGGAGTGTGTGTATGTGGAGTAGAGAGACCACTAATGATGTAAAGCTAGTATAAGGGAAGGGGGAATGGTGTGACATGTGTTTCATAGAGAGACAAAGGCATGCGTAGTAGCGGGATAGCATGGGTGCGGGCGGGCAGCTGACTATTTGGAAGAGACATCGAGTGTGTGTGGGAGAGGGGTGTGAGAGCGAGCGAGAGAGAGAGAGAGAGAGAGAGCGACAGAGAGAGAGGGAGAGAGGGGGGAGAGGGGTCGTTTGTGTCCATAAATGGCGTATAGATGGGGAGACAATGTTGATGTTGTTCGAAATTGGCCTATGTACGGAGACGCAAGGGAAGCGAGTCATCGTGTGTGTGATAGGGACTTCATGAGAGATCTAGAATAGACGGTGTAGAGAACCTATGTCTACTACACAATCTTCTTCTTGTAGATGTTGTTGGGCCTCCAAGTGCAGAGGTGTGTAGGACAGTAGCAAATTTCCCTCAAATGGATGACCTAAGGTTTATCAATCCGTGGGAGGCGTAGGATGAAGATAGTCTCTCTCAAACAACCCTGCAACCAAATAACAAAGAGTCTCTTGTGTCCCCAACGCACCCAATGCAATGGTAAATTGTATAGGTGCACTAGTTCGGTGAAGAGATGGTGATACAAGTGCAATATGGATGGTAGATAAAGGTTTTTGTAATCTGAAAATATAAAAACAGCAAGGTAACTAATGATAAAAGTGAGGACAAACGGTATTGCAATGTGTTGAAACAAGGCCTAGGGTTCATACTTTCACTAGTGCAAGTCCTCTCAACAATAATAACATAATTGGATCATATAAATATCCCTCAACATGCAACAAAGAGTCACTCCAAAGTCACTAATAGCGGAGAACAAACGAAGAGATTATGGTAGGGTACGAAACCACCTCAAAGTTGTCCTTTATGATCTATCTATTCAAGAGTCTGTAGTAAAATAACACAAAGCTATTCTTTCCGTTTGATCTATCCTAGAGTTAGTACTAGAATAACACCTTAAGACACAAATCAACCAAGACCCAAATGCCACCTAGATACTCCAATGTCACCTCAAGTATCCGTGGGTATGATTATACGATATGCATCGCACAATCTCAGATTCACCTTTCAACCAACACAAAGTACTTCAAAGAGTGCCCCGAAGTTTCTACCAGAGATTCAAGAAGAAAATGTGTGCCAACCCCTATGCATATGTTCATGAGGTCACGGAACTCGCAAGTTGATCACCAAAACACACATCAAGTGGATTACGTGATATCCCATTGTCACCACAGATAAGCACATGCAAGACATACATCAAATGTTCTCAAATCCTTAAAGACTCAATTTGATAAGATAACTTCAAAGGGAAAACTCAATTCATCACAAGAGAGTGGAGGGGGAGAAACATCATAAGATCCATATATAATAGCAAAGCTCGCGATACATCAAGATCGTGCCGACAAGAACATGAGAGAGAGAGAGAGAGAGAGATCAAACACATAGCTACTGGTACATACCCTCAGCCCCGAGGGTGAAGTACTCCCTCCTCGTCATGGAGAGCGTCGGGATGATGAAGATGGCCACCGGAGAGGGATTCCCCCCTCTGGCAGGGTGCCGGAATGGGTCTAGATTGGTTTTCGGTGGCTACGGAGGCTTCTGGTGGCGGAACTCCCGATCTAGGTTATTTTCTGGAGGTTTCTATATTTATAGGAATTTTTGGCGTAAGTCTCATGTCAAGAAGGTGCCCGAGTCATCCACGAGGTAGGCCCACGCGCCCGGGGGTGGGCACGCCCCCCACCCTCGTGGACAGCCCAGGACTATTCTGGCCCAATTCTTTTACTCCGGGGTCTTCTTTTGGTCCATAAAAAATCGTCAAAAATTGGCACGTCAATTGGACTCCGTTTGGTATTCCTTTTTTTTAAACTCGAAAACATGGAAAAAACAAAAACTGACACTGGGCTCTAGGTTAATAGGTTTGTCCCAAAAATCATATAATATAGCATATAAATGCATATAAAACATCCAAGGTTGATTATATAATAGCGTGGAACAATAAAAAATTATATATACGTTGGAGACGTATCAAGAACAATGTGCGAGATTGAGAACAATGATACATTAGGGAGCTATGGAAAGAGTCACGGCATATATGTATACAGGGAAGGAGCTGGGGCGGGTCCGCATGAGGGAGAGATAGAAAGAGGAGAGTGGTGCACAAGGAGACAAAGTGTGCTTGTTTGAAGTGGGGGTGGTGTGTGAGGTGAGTGTGCGAGAACCACATAACTAGGGAGCACTAAAAAAAATACACTTCCGTGATGATACGTGTTTGTCACAGTAGGTCGCATTTTTTGTCATGCATGTACATCCATGACAAATTTATGATAGAATCAAGATAGTCATACTTGTCCTGTCGTAGAAGTGTTCCATGACATTACCAAAATTATCATCATGGAAGTGTCCACTTCCATGACGATAAATCGCGCGTCACAGAAGTGCTTTCGTCAAGGGTGACCGACACGTGGCATCCACCGTAACGGACCATCATTAAGCTTACGGGTCGGGTTTTGGATCTGATAACCCGTTAACAGCCCCGACCAATGGGGATTTTCCACGTGTAAAATCATCATTGGCTGGAGGAAACACCTGTCAGCTCATCGTTGAGACAGATGTCATCCACTCATTGGATAGAAGGTGCCTATGATACGTCGACACATGGCACGGCCCAACAGAGGCCCATTCCTGTGAAAAGGCCGGCCCGTTTGACTTGGTCAAAAGGTGGCAGGACGGCCCATGGAAAGCCTGTTAACAGCCTATTCGCATATAGCCCATTTACAGCCCGCTAACCCAAGGCACGTTACGCCCTATCCGAATTAGGCCCAGTAGCGTCATCTGGGCCATCCAATATGATTCCAGCCCGTTTTCACTTCTGGCCCATGTATGGCCCATGACGTCTTTCGGCCCATGTGAGGCCCTATGTAACTCCTGGCCTATTAACAGCCCGTGGTGAAACTAGCCCGTAATGAACAGTGTATCACTTTACACCCATTAACGGCCCGTGGTGAAACTGGCCCGTAATGAACAGTGTATCACTTTATACCCATCAACGGCCCGTTATTCCGTTGGGCCGTTTCCAGCCCATGTTATCTTTCGGCCTTCTCAGAGCCCATTTATTCTTGGGCTCATTTCCAGCATTCGTTTACTTACATCCCGTTACTATCATTTTTCTGCTTGTGGGCCAAATTCAGCCCGTGGTTATAGTCGGCCCGTTTGTGGTCCGTTAATACGTTGGGCCGTTTTCATAGCGTCATCAAATACGGCCTATTAACGATGGCCCATTATGGTTGGCCCATGAACGGACGATTCCAACTCTAGCCCATTTACGACCATAATGCGGCCTGTTATTGGCCCATATTTGGCCAATCGATCATACGGCCCGTATAAGGCCCATTGATGATATGGCCCGTAGAAGGCCCATTGTTTCTACGGCCCGTAGAAGGCCCATTGTTTCTACGGCCCGTAGAAGGCCTACTGTTTCTACGGCCCGTAGAAGGCCCACTATTTCTATGGCCCGTACGAGGCCCAGTGTACATACTGCACTGACTACAAGCAAGCAAATAAACAAGACAACAAGGAAATAAATAAGCAAGCAACTTATGCTAGGCTATCACGGCTATTACACATATTACATCCACTGGGCATCAAAGTTCGCCACCAGTGCAAATATAGGGAACAAAGCAGCATATAAACACCGCAGCAAAACAAGTCCAGAACTAAAACCACTTCAGAAGAGTTCAAGAAACAATATCCTAGGTACCCATAATCCTGGCAAGATGCTTAGCAAGCTTATTAACTTTCTCTTGTTTGGCGCTTAAATCCTCCAGCGCTTGCTGTTGCACAAGAAAGTACGCATGTGAATTCTGCAGGGACTTCCTCAGTCCTTCGGCTTCTTGCCGCAGCACAGCTGATTGATGCCTTTCAGCTTGTAGCTGAGACTGAAGAAGCCGAAGTGATTCAGGCAGCGAGTTCGAAGAGCTTGTGCCAGCGGTACTGGCCAGTAACTCGAACACTACATCAACGCAGGACTGTGGGGTTTCCTCACTTTCTACAAGATCATTTTTATCACCTTTCTTGGAGACCAACAGGGTTGTCTCACTATCTTGAACCTTATCTGCATTACTTTCTCTACCATTGCATAGTGGGGTGCTCTTCTCCAATATTCTGTTTGCATACTACAAGAGAAACAAGCAGACACATCACAGGTTTATCTTGTAGTATACGAAACTCATTTTGGTAAACCGGTTCAGTAGTAAGGTGGACAGGAGAACAGCATGAAACAAACATATATCTATGTACTATGGTCACTGTATTGTCCATATCATTCTAGTTTATGTTCCCTAATCAAAATAGAGACACAGTTCAACTCATATATTTTTAAGACACAGCAGCATAGACAGAATATAAGTGTGAGAAACTACACAGCATTGGCAGCACTTGTAATGTGCATCACATGAGAACATAACTGTTTATACAACTTAAACTGAAATCAACATAGAGCAAGAAGTTAGAATAGCAATCCAGTTAAATAAATAGGTTTAAAACATACATGTTGCACCATTGGAGTTTCAATTGGATCCTTCAAATTCGAAAGTAGTTGGTATGAGTAAATAAAGTGATGCAACAGCAAAGGAATATGGACCATAGCTATGGAATCTGACCTAAGAACAGTTGCTCTTCTGCTTTAAAGGTGGAGTTTGGGTTAGCTGTGGTGGTCTTCGTGCTTTGGGCACCGCAGTAGCTTTACAAACTGCTCGTGTGGGGGTACTCTGTGGTGGACATGGTGCTTTGTCAACTATAAGTGGGTTATTATCCGCTGGGGTTGCGGTTAGATGGGTTGTAGCTGGTTCTCTGCCCAACGGTGTAAGTGTGCAATCTAGAAGAGTCTCGATTATTTGTGGTGGGGCTAGTTTGTGGGCCAGTACAACCATGGTTCTATCTGCATCGACGGGTAGCACTGTCTTTTGTGAAGAATGGGTTTTTGCTCCCTTAGATACTGCCATCACCCCCTCCAATTCAAATGGCTGATAAACAAGAAAAGAAATTGAACGTACAGACATTGTATGATAGGCAAATGTGGTAATTCACATATATGTTGTCTAACCAAACAGGACAGCATGACACAATTTCACATATATGATGCCTAACTAAACAGGATAGCATGACACAGTTGCAGATATATGATGGATAACTTAACAGGATATAATGGCATAATTCAACATATGATGAGTATCTAAACAGGATGACATGACAAAAATATATGATGTCTTTCTAAAAATAGGTTGGGATGAAATAATTCACATAAATGTTGTCTAAGTATACAGGATGGCATGATATAATTGATATAATTGACTTAATTGATTCATATACTAAGCAGCTGGCACTCGCATGTATGATCTCTAAACTAAGCAGATAGAATTCGATATTGTGCATATGATGTCTAAACTAAGCAATGCAAGACACCATATGCATCATATGAGAAATATAAACATTGCAACTTAGAGCATACACCTCAGGTGGGATATAGGACTGGTCATTTGTCTCTGAATCCTCCTCTGAGGAGCTCCCTGTAACCATCGAGATATATGCTTCAACAGGTACCATTGCCTGCTCTGAAGAACTTGTTTTCACTCCATATTTTTTTCCATAACCGTCTCAAATGGCTGATACACATGAAGAGTAGTTCAATATACACAGATTGTCGACAAATGGAATATAATGAAAAAAAGATGGCATGAGATAATTCACATATATGATGCCTGGCTCCATGGCGATGCATAATTCACATATATGATAACTGGCTGAAAAACATGGCATTGCATAATTCACATATCTGATATGGAAAGCAAACAGGAGGCATTCACACAAAGCATGTCTAATCTTAGCAGATGGCATGGCAATGCAAGACACCGTATGCATGATATGAGCAATATAACCCAGCCAAGTTAGAGCACGCACCTCGGGGGGGGGATATGACTGGTCATCTCTCTCTGAATCCTCCTCTGAGGAGCTATCTGTAACCAGCAAGAAATCCGCATCGACAGGTAGCACTGACTGCTCAGAAGACCTTGTTTTCACTCCAGATTTTCCCAGGACCGACTCAAATGGTTGATGCATAGGAAGAGTAGATGAATGTATAAACATTGTTGACAAATGGAATACATTATGGAAAAAAATATGGCACGATACAATTCACATATACGATGACTGGCTAAACAGGATGACATTGCATGATTCACGTATATGATGACTGGCTAAAGAAGATGGCATTGCATAATTCCCATATACTCCCTCCGTTCCTAAATATTTGTCTTTTTAGAGATTTCAAATGGACTACCACATACGGATGTATATACACATATTTTAGAGTGTAGATTCACTCATTTTGTTCCGTATGTAGTCACTTGTTGAAATCTCTAAAAAAGACAAATATTTAGGAATGGTGGGAGTATGATATAGAAACCAAACAGGTGGCATTCACACAAAGCAAATATAAACTAAGCTGATGACATATAAGATGTATAATGTAAGCAATGCAAGGCTCCATATGCATGATATGACCAACATCAGCATGCCAGGTTAGAGAAAACACCTCAGGTGGTAAACAGGAATGGTCGGCTCCTTCTGAATATCCATCTGAACAGTTATCTTCCTCTGGAATACAATCTGGAAATGCAGGAGGGGGCCACTTCGCCCACCATGGAGCGGCGTCTGCATGACATTATATTCGCATGCAACGGTCTTCTCTTTTTCTCTACATGTTCAGTAGGATTGTGTATAATATCTGACATGCATAATAAAAAAATAGTTAGATTTTGTAAGGCCTAAGGGTGCATGCAAAAATCAAGACTGATGGTAGCAAATGAGTGGATGGATCCAAAACTAATGATAGCAGGTAGATTATAGCTTCAGTTTAGAAAGATAGACAATGGATCATCTATTGTTTGTTTCCCACCCAACATGAACCACATAGAAGACCCCAGATGAACCAGATAGTAGACAGATACTATTCATTGTTGGCTCGATACGAGACCCATGGGCAATTCAAAACTCAAGATTGAACGATAAAGTAGCAGGTAATAATAACCGATGTATAACGTAAGCAAACACGAAAGACTGCGACTTCTCTTCCGGAACTGTGTAGTCCTCAGGTTCATCTGCTCAGTCGATGATGGTAATGCAGTTGGCGTGGCTAATGGCAACGGGGAAGATGATCTGAGGCGGTGAAAGGAAGTCTGTAGGGGGGATCTCTGCTGTAGTGAAGGCTTCTGTCGATGGTGCACCTCAGGTGGGGTGGATGACGGCACGGTAGGAGCAGGACATAACACACAGAGTTTTCTTTGACGCCTATCTGAAAATGAAGTAAATCTGTAAGGGCTCCTTAGAATTGGAGGATTCTATAAACGCAAGGACAGGAAAAACACAGGAATAGGATAGCAACGCACGTGCAAAACAGAGCATTTGGAAACATAGGATTTCAGTCAAACTGGGTGTTTGGCTCACACGAATTGGAAGAACAGAGGAATGGAGAAACAAAGTGATGCGACGAGTGTACAACCTCTTTGGCATAGCCTTGTGGACCTCAGCATCATTGGGTTGGACATGGAGGATGGTGATGATGCTGGTGTGACTGTCATAGGTGGGGAAGAAGATCCGAGGCCTCTGGAAACGGCGCCGAGGGTACTGCTCCGCTGTGATGGATGGTTCCGTCGTTGGAGCAGCTCCGCTAAGGTGTATGGCGACGAGGCTGAAGCATGACAAGACAGACAACGTTAATCTGAAGTGGGACCCTAATATCATCTGCAATAGATGATGTAAAATACATCACCAAAAAGTGCTAGATGTAAAACGCATCAGCCGTGCCACAGCCGCTCCGACAGATGCTGTAAGTACTGTTCACTCTGAACTTAACTGAAGAAAATTTACTTCACAGTCGAAACTGAATTTTACTGTCGAAACTGATTGAACTAGTAATAGAGCATTGCAATAGATGTTTAGGGCGTTCGAGCACTAGTGGCAGAGAAGCAGTGATCTAAATTAGCAGACGCTCGAGCAGGGAACACACTAGCAGAGAGCAAGTCGTGCAGTAGCACCATGAGTGAGTGCTAAAGCAGCAACTCCTGTAGCTGCCGGAGGTGTGCAGCAGCAGCAGCGCAAGCGAGAGCAAGAGCAGAGCAGCAGCACGAACAAAAGCAGGAGCAGTGCAGCAGCGCGACCGACAGCAAGAACAGAGCCGCAGCATGAGGGAGAGCCGGAGCAGCTGCAGCTAGTGCCGTTGTGGAAGTCGCCGCCGAGGAAGCAACGACATGGGGGAGATACGCCGTGGATGATGTGGCCGGCGATAGCGCCGTCGATGGAGACATGCCATGTCTGCTCGGTATCAAGCACCGACAGCCCCGTGAGATCGAATAAAAGATAAAATGCAGCGATGAGTGCAGAACCTCCTTGGTGGCACCGAGTTGGCCTCGGCTTCATCGAAGGAATTGGTGAGGGTGCTGCGGTTCTGGTGGGGCAGTTCAAGATGGTGCTGTGGGGATTGAGGTGGTGCGATAGACGAGGCGAACGTCGGGGCAGCTCCTTGGAGGTGGAGGACGGGGCGGCTCATCCGGCGGGACGACGAGATCGATAACGGATCCTCATCCGGTGCGGTGGGTGAGGGACGGCGAGATGTTGCGGTGGACGACGTAGTCGGGGAAGAGTCTCCGGCTGGGCAGCGGTCGGGAGGCCGACGGAGGAGCGTGGGGTTTCGCGGGTTTTGGCGGCCTCGGTGTACGAATGGGGGCGAAGGGGGAGGGGGGGCCAAGCTTCGGGATGTGCTTGTCCGAAATGTAGGGTAAGTTACCAGCGTACCGCCACCGGTTTTGACACTGCGACGTGGAGCATCATTTCCGGCTGAGGGGTAGAAGGGGGATTTCGTGTGTCTGGGCTGCGGGAGCGATTTCAGATGAGGAGGGAGTTCTCGCGCGCGTCCAAATTTCGGGATAACAAGGCGCGGTGCGGGTTGAAGAAGCGAGAGTTTCAAAGCAGGTGAGACAAAACATACTCGAGCTTGAAAATTTCGGGATAACAAGGTGCAGATTCCTTGTTCGGCAGAACAAACTTAACGTGTAAAAAAACAATTCATACAAGACACAAGAGAGTCATGTCCCATTTTACTATATTGCTATAGATTCCATTGAAAAAACTACAAGAAAAATGTAAAAAAATCGGGAGAACAAGATTACCCTGCACAGTACCAAATCGATTCGCACTTCCCTCAACAACAACAAAAAACAAATCAATTCCCACCAAAGAAAGAGTAATGTCCCCTTTTATATGATTACAGATGCCATGATCTCGAATTTCAATTTTTGAATCCATGTTATGTTGAATTTGAATATATCATTAGGTGACCTTGCGGTTTATAATTGATGTAGTCGTACATTTTGATCTTCCATCATATATGAACATTTTACTCCACCATGTGAACATATATATTGTCGTCTACCATATGGACTAAATTTGAATCAATTTTCCTTATTTGAATACGATTGTTGTCAAGTTATACAATAATTTAAATATTATCTTAATAACAAAAAAATACATATAGCAGTAATCATATTTCACTATGAACTACATGTACCATACGCTCTCCAATTCCAATATTTGTATCCATTTTATGTTGAATTCAAATCATAGTACATTATTGGTCTAGGTAGCGAGATGTTTGGGATAATCTAAACCTTGTTTTCATACGTATAATTTTTGGCTGAATTGGGACAAGTTTTGGTATAAGCCTCTTGCAAAACCGAAGATTCTCTCAACAAGCCTTGTGGTTCCGAGAGGGAACGTGTCACCTTTGTGTGCGAAATGATATACGCTGCCTCCCCCCTGATTTTATTTACAGAGGCAACATAGAACTATATGAGTGCCCTGTTAAATTTTGGAATTATTTCGGGTTCATTTGGCCTTTTTATACATTAATTGAGTTTCTGGACTTTTAATGTGCATAATCTAAATATGAATTGCATGCACATGCTCCGGTGCACCAAAGTGGGTTGAAAAATCACATGTGTGTCCTTGGTTGAATTTCTAGGTCCCATGGAAGAAATCAGAATGAAATTCAAACATCTGGGCGTCATGACTCGGCCGAGAACATCGAGAAACTTTGATTTTAAATTCATGTAAATCCAAAACTCGCCTGGAAATCATGAAACTTGGCATGGTGTCATGTCATGGCACTAACATGTTGTGGTAAAAAAATTGGGCCGATTTGGAAGCTCATGGTTCTAAGAGGGAAGGTGCCACCTTTGAGTGTGAAACGATATACACTGCCCCCCCCTCCTTGAGTTTCTTAACAAAGGCAACATAGAACTACATTAGTGCCCTGTTAAATTTTGGAATTATTCTGGGTCCGTTTGTCGTTTTTTATACATTAATTGAGTTTCTAGTCATTTAATGTGCATAAGTCAAATTTGAACTGCAAGCACATGCTCTCGTGCACCAAAGTTGGTTGAAAAATCACATTTGTGTCCTCGGGTGAATTTCTAGGTCCCATGCAAGAAATGAGAATAAAATTAAAACATCTGGGCATCGTGGCTTGGCCCAGAACATTGAGAAACTTGGTTTTAAAATTCTTGTAAATAAAAAACACATCTGAAAGTCATGAAACTTGGCATGGATGTCATGTCATGGTACTACCATGTTGTGGTAAAAAAAATTGGCCGAATAGGAACAGATTTTGGTATAAGCTTTTGCAAACCGAAGCTTCTCTCAAGAAGGCTCGTGGTTCTGAGAGGGAACGTGCCACCTTTGAGTGCAAAACCATATACGTTGTCCCCCTTGAGTTTATTTACAAAGGCAACATAGAACTACATGAGTGCCCTGTTAAATTTTGAAATTATTCCGGCTTCGTTTGGCCTTATTTACACATTAATTGAGTTTTTGGTCATTTAATGTGCATAATTCAAATTTGAACTACAAGCACATGCTCCCATGCACCAAAGTTGGTTGAAAAATCACATTTGTGTCCTCGGGTGAATTTCTACTCCCTCCTTCCATCTATATAGGTCCTAATGCATTTTTCGTAGCTAACTTTGACCAAACGTTAGAGCAATAATATATGACATGCAACTTACACAAATCATACCTTCAATTTTGTATGTCAAAGGAGCTTCCAATAATATAATTTTCATAGTATACATCTCATGTGCTATTAATCTTGTCAATAGTCAAAGGCTTTCTTGAAAAACACATTAGGCCCTATATAGATGGAAGGAGGGAGTAGGTCCCATGCAAAAAATGAGAATAAAATTCAAACATCTAGGCATCGTGGCTCGGTCAAGAACATTGAGAAACTTGGTTCTAAAATCATGGAACTTGGCATGGTGTCATGGCATGGTAGTACCATGCCATGGTAAAAAAATTGGTCGAATAGGAACAAATTTTGGTATAAGCTTCTTGCAAATCGGAGCTTCTCTCAGGAAGGCTCGTGGTTCTGGGAGGGAACGTGTCACCTTTGTGTGCATAATTCAAATTTGAAATACAAGCACATGTTCCAGTGCATCAAAGTTGGTTGAAAAATTACATGTGTGTCCTCGGGTAAATTTCTAGGTTCCATGCAAGAAATGGGAATGAAATTCAAAATTCTGGGCGTAGTGGCTGGGTTGGAAACATTGAGAAACTTAGTTTTTTAATTCCTGTAAATCCAAAACACGCATGAAAATAATGAAACTTGGCTTGGTGCCATGACATGGCACCAACATGTTGTGGTAAATTTGCAGTCCGATTTGCGAAGGCACACACATTAACAATCAACAAAGTCATTTTGGAACAAGTGTTGTCATGTTACAATCAGAAACACAAGTATTATTGAAACCGTGGGCGTTCTACTTACTAGTACCATTTACGTGCCGCCACGCGTCCCCTTTTTTATTAGCTAGGAGGCGTCGTGCAGGGTAGCTATTTGAGTACGAGAGGCGTGCGATTAGACCCCTGCATGTGCTTATCGGGAGGAGAGCCCTTTGACCTCCATCTGCCGTCCAGCTCTCTCCCAAGGTCTCCATTAATGGCGCCCGAGCCTCTGTTTAATGGCATGGCTATGTCTCACTCGACTGAGATTCAAGAGAGAAAAAAGAAAACCTGAAAGCACGGATCTTGATGTAAGATCCGATGGACCTATATAGCATCTACTGCAACTTATAGCAAGACTAATGAATATATAAGGACGATTAATTTTTCTTTTTTCATCAAAGAAGGGCATGCCCCTTCCGATTTTCATTACTGAAAACCACCATAATTCACAAGAAGTTCAGCACAACTCCAGCCTAACATGAAGGACTAAAAGCTACCAGATTGAAATCGCAACATCCCAAGAGGCCAACAAAGGCCAAACATCCGCACTAGAACCCAACATTTCACAACCGACGACACAATCCACATCCTAAACCGATTATTACATCAAAAGAAACCAGGAAACTAGTCTCCGCGGCGAGCGGCGATAAGCTCTTTCGTGTCCTCAAAACGCTACTTGAGAACATCCACTGATTCCTCCACCAGCCTTTGGCGCTCGTTGCAGAGCATGTCATTCTCGTCCATAAGTTTCTTGACGATGACGCCGGTCCTACTCAACAAGGCACTGGTCTCCTCCTGCTGGTCTGCACTTCAGACGATCTTCTCCCTCAGCAGGTCGCGCTCGGCCCGGAGCCCCTCATTGCCCTCCCTTAGTTGCCGGATGATGCCGGTAGCCTGTTCAAATGAGGTTATCATGTCGTCCTGCAACCTCGCCGAGCCGTAGATCTGATCCATCTGGCTATGGACGATCACATGCATGCGCCTGTAACAGTCGTTGCTTGCCCGCGAGAAATTTTCCCAGGCCGCCGCGGCGCGGCGGGACATCTCTGCTGCATTTGTGGCGTGGTGGGACATTTCTGCTGCTTCTGCGGCGTGGCCGGACCAGTTTGTTGCATCGATGGCGCGGCAGGACCTCCATGCTGCTTCAGCGGCGCGGCGGGACCTCTATGCTACTACTTCCGCGCGGCGGGACATGTCGGCTGCTCTCGCAGCGCGAAAGGACATCTCTTGTGCTTTCGCTTCCATGCTCGCCTCTCCCTGGTGGCAATCTCTCGACCCAGAACTCACGCTGGCCATGGCAGATGCAAGGGAAGGATGCTGAATGACTTTGTTTTTGTGGATGAGGTGTTGAAGAGGAATGTGCAGTCATCTTGGCATACTAGTATTTATAACCGAGTACTAATACACTCCTAAGTGGGAAACCGTTTAGGTTGTGATCGCTGTGAACAGGTTTGCAATTCAATATAGCATGGAGTAATTTAGAATGTGACGAGACGCAAGCTCAAAATTTATTGACGGTTCTAGTTTTGAAGTGCGGCACTATTCCCGGATGGAGTACTTCTTTTTATACTCCCTCCTTTCCGTTTTATAGGGCTTATCTCAAAATTTTAGTTTTTCCATTTTATAAGGCTCAATTTGGTTGTTCCCCAACACATGTTCAGATTCCAAGGTGCATTAAATCATTGCATGCAAGTATTAAGAGAAAATTGACCAATGCATGTACTTTATGCATGCATGCATTGCAATTAATGCATTGATAAACATAATTTTTGAGAAAAACAATAGCCCCGTGGCAAGCTCTAGGCTAGTCTTTTTTTCAGACGCATTAAACCTATCTCTCGGGACTTCTCGCATGCACCATCGTGCCACCCACAAGAACTTGTACTCTGAGTTTAGTAGTACGTTATATAGGAAGAGAAGAGGTGCACGCACGCACTCGTCCTCTCACACACACGTCTATTTTTTCTCGAAAAGGAGGATGATGACCCCCGGCCTCTGCATCTGGGAGTCACACACGCAAATTATTGAAATATATCGATTGCAGTGCTTTGATGTGTCGCGTCAACTCGTACATCAACGAGAAGTTTGATTATCCTCTCCTTCCCAGACTTAACTGCACCTGCCTTTGGCTGTATGACAGGTTGGCCACACACCTGTCGGGCCCACCTGTCATGCACGCAAAGGCAGGAGCATCCCTCCCTCGCCCATGAGCGTGGTGGCTGGCAAGACTAGGAGAAGCTTTCGCTACACGCTCTCCTTCCCGCACGCGGTGGACATACAGCAGTTCGTATGGCAGTTTCATGTGTAGAGTAGTCTAGGATATCGTGTACCGTGCCTGTAAGCTTAAAATCGTTGGGGTCGGCTCCATGCTATGTGGCTGTCTTGAAGTTTAAAAAAAATAGTCTTCTGGCCCTACCCGAAAACTGTCGCGCGTACTGCCCGGGAAAAGCCCCGCCCTCAACTTTTAACTACGCGAAAATAGTTCGAGATTGTTTGTTCTATATAAATGCAGTACTTACTGTATGTTTATTCACCCGTGGGGTTATTCAATGAATGGAGGGGCAGCGAGCACAATTGAACAATACTGTAGTACTACTAGTAGTAGTAAGTAGGAGTCGTACAGTAGTCACCTTAAATAGAGAGTTTCTTTTCTTTAATTCCACATACACAAATTGAAACGCTTGTTGTGGAGAGAAAAAGATAATCACTCCACTATATATGGACGCAGGGGCCTGAGCGCTTGCTTTACTAGGGTTGCTCTCTTCATTCTCTCATCCTCTCCAGATATAAACAAGATAGCGGTAGCAACATTTTCTCTCTACTCACCGCTGGTCATAGATCCGGCCGGATCCCTTCGGCCGATGTGTGTAGAGGACTAAAAGGTGCATCGTTCACGCGGTCATCGCCGCCGAGGGAGGAAACCCACAGCTGCCGGAGGGGCCCGATCCTCTGCCTATGTCGTTCTCTCCGACACATGGCCGGCTCGGGAGGTCCTCCGACCCTTCTTCCACCCTACCATATTGTCCGCAGATCTGACCTGCCGCCGTCGACATCCCGGTGACCCTCGGGTATAAGTTCTTCGAAAGCGGCCTGGATCTACTGCCCTAGCTCCCCACGTGTCTGCATGTGCATCTTTTTCTACTCCCATCAGCTCTTCCAAAGCCACCTAAATTTTTAGTATTATTAGAGGTAAAGCTACTTCATGCATTCGAATCTAGGGCTTTGTTCAAACAACGAAGAAAGGGGCGAAAGTTGTAGCATGAATCTGGGACTTGATTCAAAGAGGAAATAATATGGTGAAAGTAGTAGAGACCGGATACCCAACCGGTCTCTTGGTTGAAAAGGGAAATAATGGGAAAATGCAGTACAAACTGGATAAGGAACAGATCTATTACTGGTTGAAAAAAGGATAGAAAGTGGCGGCTGGTGGACAAGTCAACAGAGTATGTCCAGGATTAGATTTGCTGCCACCACATAGTAAAAGGTCTGCAGGATTAGAATTTTTTGCCCTCACATAGTAAAAGGTCTCAGGATTAGATTTGCTGCCCTCATATAGTAAAAGGTCTCTAGGATTAGATTTGCTGCCCTCGCATAGTAAAAGGTCTCCAGGATTAGATTTGCTGCCCTCACATAGTACAAGGTCTCCAGGATTAGATTTGCTGCCCTCACATAATACAATGGCACTCCTACTGTTTTCCCCAGTATGATAAGTAAGTTGCTCCTTTAGGCTGCTGAGTGTCCTGGTGTCCCCACGGTCCCATGCCCTTAAACCAACTCTTTAGCTGGTGTTGATTTACTATGTCTGGTAAACAAGCAATGTCACCATTAAAGTAATCCCATATTTGAGGAATCTCATTGTTGATCGTAATGCTTCTGCTAACATGAAGCATTTCTGACGTTTTAAAATTTCTACTGTCCTTGCGTGATTGCCATGAACATAATTAAGATGCTTCTTTTCATTTTGTATATGTTTTGTATATTCTTATTGACCAGCAACTGTTTACTTTCTATCTTCTTGTGCAGATAGGGATATCCATTTCACCTTGTTGCTATTGTGACCTTTTGGTGAACTGCACAAAACATTTTTTTGGAATGAGTGTCTTGTGTAGTTCAACTAAAATGTCACGTGGGCAACATCTCTCAACTTTGGTGGAACTGCACAAAATGGTGATTGGAGTTTCCAAAATCTCCATAAAGTTCTGCTGGTAATCTCGTGCAACATTTTATTAGCCTTTGCAAGATGGAGCCGTCACTGTCACCACAATGGCACTTTATTTTAGTGGAACTGCACAAAAGGATAAGAAAATTATAATTGCACCTTACATGAGCCAGACAGCCAACCTTAATGTTCCTCAATTTTAGTGCAACTACTAAAGAAGAACCTGCCATCTCACAAGAGCAAGTACTTCTTGCTAGCTGAATGATGCAATCTTTGCTTCATTTCAGGTGAACTGCAGAAAAAGGCGCATGAATTGAATCATGGAAGTCCAGGCAGACCTCATCCAAGTAGAGCTGGAGGTTGAGTTCAAGGAGGCCGCTATTAAAGCGAAATCATGCTCTCCTATCTCCTTGTTTGTGATGTGCAAACATGTTGTGCAAATAGGAATACTCAACTACAGATGTTGTGACGGTCAAGAGCATTCGCCAAGTTCTTCGATTGTATGACATGGCTAGCCAAGATGTATTTAATCCCGATATTCACTTTATCAAAAGGCTCTAATGGGTTGGTTCTGAATCTTGCAAGCTGGGAATCAGTGAGATGTGTAGGCATCTTTGTTGTACTTATTATTTGAATCTTATTTGTTGGTTCTGAATCTTGTAAGCTGGGAATCAATGAGATGTGTAGGCATCTTTGTTGTACTTATTATTTGGATCTTATTTGTTGGTTCTGAATCTTGCAAGCTGGGAATCAATGAGATGTGTAGGCATCTTTGTTGTACTTATTATTTGGATCTTATTTGTTGGTTCTGAATCTTGCAAGCTGGGAAACACGACATGATGATGCAGAGGACAACAACCATAACAAACAGTTCAAAGTTGGTAGTATTATCTTTGTGGAAGTGCGACAAATGTGATGATCGTGTGCGTCTTGAGAATACTAATTCTAATTGTTGTGCATATTGATCCTGTGGCACTGATAGAACGAGCAAATGCATTGCTTGTTTTAAGTATAAATTTCTATTAAAGCTAATTAAATTTAAGTAAAGTGACCACTAACTCCTGTTATTACAGTACCAATACAGACCCGCTCGTGAACCGACGTGTGGCCGAGGGTGCATCTTCTGCCGGGCGTGCAACGGACGAGGGAGGGGTCGTAACTGTTGTCGCCTCTACACACTCAGCTTACTATTGAATCCAGTTCCCCAAGAGCTGAAAATCGAACTGCTGCCACCGCCTACACACTCGTTCACTCGAAGAGACTCCAATGGCGATCCGAGGGGTGAGCCTGCTGGATATGGACTTCAGCAAGGAGTTCCCCTTTGAGTTCGCCGTTCAGTCCTATGGCTGCACCAAGTTGAATATGATGTACACCAACGATACGGACTCGGTGAAGCTCTGCCTCGCCTCAGTCCTATGGCTGCACCAGGTTCTAGAGCATTCGCCCGTTTCATCGGCAGCGCTGACTGCACCTTCGCTACGGTGGAGAGAAGGAAGAACGCGACGATTCGGCCATCTGGTGCAACAAGCTTGTCGACATCCAGAAGCAATACAAGATCATCAGCAACGGGAAGGAGAAGGACTCCGTGGTTGACCTTGCTGAGACCATCATCGACCCCTGATACGCCAACATGAAAGAAGACGACATGAACACGTACCACGAAGGTCTATATGTTGTACTTTATCTGTTTATAAGCACCTTTATCATCTGAGTGTTTCATGCATTAGCCTGTGTGTCGTAATTATCTGTTTTGTCCGAAATATTTATTTTAAGAACCCATTAACCTGTTTGCTTTTTTTAGTGGCTATTTGCTTATGTATGTAAACTAGTTCACTTGTCCGTAAAAAAACTTGTTCACTCGGCTGGCGTGCTTTGAATCTCCTTCCTCCCAACATATTCCCCTCCTCAGGTGGACCCAGCAGGTCTCTGAATTTTCTCCCACTTCCTTTTTCGATGTAAACTGAGTTTTCTCCCAGTACTTTCCCGTTCTGGCCCAACATGATATTTTCACCCAGCCCAACAAGTCTGCGGATTTCGAGAGAAATGCAAATAGGATTTCAACGGGCTGCATCGATGCTACATCATTGTTTCACCCAGCCCACCAAATGAACTAAAGAAACAAATGGACTGACAGTTGGGTCCACGGCCACAGCCCAGTTTTTTTGTGATTTGCCAAGTAAGTCGCTTTGTCAGGCCTGTTGGGCTGCAAATCTTTCAAGACGAGGAGAGCTTCATTCGGCTGGCCGAGAAAATGGCCTAGCAGTAATGAGAAATGGGCTGTACATTTTTAAAACACATCAAACCGGCAATTAGTTTCAAATATCTTTTTTCATTTTGAGATTTTAAATTACATTAATTTTTATGCGTGGAGAATTTGTTGGATTTTATTTTGATTAATTGATATACATTTATTTTCAAAATCAGTTTGAATGTGAGTCGAAATTTCGGGATTAAAAATAGTTCGGACTGAACCGAAATATGCAAAATTTCGTATAATTTTTTAACCGTGTCCACAATATGGGCTGTAATGCTAACAAAAAGAATATGGGCTCCAAAAAAACCTTAAGAATTAGAAAATGGGCTGTAAATTATTAGAAATAATGGCAGATGGGATGTATGTTGTTTTCCACAGATTTGAGGCTTTCCTAAAAAAAGGTTGACGCACAAGCAGTGACTATTGGATGGCCATCCAACGGCCGTCGTGCTTCTTCAATCTCTGCTCTTCCTGCTCCAGCCGCTCAAACAAGCGCCGGCAGGACTGCCTGCTCCCTCCTCCCCGCGGCCGGCTCTGCTGGCGCGCAGGCCTCACCGCCCCACCGTACTCCCATCGCTGGCCTAGCCATCCCTCTACTCACCCACACCTGTTGTTATTCTCCGGCGACGGCAGACGGACCAGTAAAACCTCGTACAGTCGTACCCCCCTCCTTGTGGGAAACAACTGCCGAGCCTTCCCTGCCTCCGTGTCATTCCCTTCCTAGGCCTCGCCGTCGTCCACCGCCCTGGTGCTCTCGGGGCGGCCTGGTCAACGTGGTCAATGACCGACATGCATCTGAAGTGGACTGTATGTGGAGAGGCCGACAACTGGGTCCACGGCCGCACGCAAGGAAATGCCTCCTTATTACGCGCAAAATAATGATTCCTCCACCTGACATCAGGGACCCACCGAAAGGGCCTCTGTATTTCGCGAAAAAAACGTTACCCCCGCTGACAGCTCGGACCCACCAGCTATATCTTCGCATGCAAGGAAGTGCCTCCTTATTACGCACAAAAAAATGAATACTCCCCCTGTTAGCTGGGACCCAGTATAGTGGCAGGCTGACTTGTGGGCCAACTAAGTTGACGGGGACGGAGGGCTTTTTCATCTTAGTCAATATGCACGATTTGGCTCCAGTGACCGTACGATGTCCATCCAACGGCCGTAGTGCTTCTTCAACCTCTAGTCTTGTTGCTCTAGCCGCCCAAACCAGTGCCGGTCATGCCTCGTGCTCCTGCCTCCCGTGGCCGGCTGCGATGCAGCGGAGGCCTCACCGCCCCTACTACTCCCACCGCTGGCCAGGCCATCCCTCTACTCACCCACACCCCCTGTTATTCTGCGGGGACGGCAACCTCACACCACAGCGAACCAGTGAACCCTTGTACTCCTCTACGCGTGGGCATCCACTGCCGCGTCTTCCCCGGCTCCACGTCGTCCCCTTCCTAGGCCTCGCCGTCGTCCACCACCCTGGTGCTCTCGGCACGGCGTGGTCAATGTGGTCAAGGAACGGCTTCCATCGGACGTGGACTATACATGGAGAGGCTGACAGCTAGGTCCACGGCCGCAGCAAGGAAGTGCCTCCTTATTACATGCAAAATAATTATTCCTCCACCTGACAGCGGGGACCCACCGGACGGGCCACCGTATTTCATGAAAAAACATTTGCCCCTGACTGCTGGGACCCACCAACTACATCTTCGCATGCAAGGAAGGGCGTCCGGGCAAAAAAAACGATTCGCCCCCCTGACTGCTAGGACCCACCAGCTACATCTTCCCAGGCAAGGAAGTGCCTGACAGTCGGGACCCACCTGGTCGAAGCGTACATAGCGTTGTCATTCTGGTCGCGAACGTGTACGTACATATATATTGGTCTATGTAGAGGCGCGCACGTGTCGTAGTAGAGGCGCATACGTGTCGTAGTAGAGGCGCGCATGTAGCATGTACACGTACGTACAGCGGCCAGGGTGCAAGAAAGAAAATACGGCCACGTACATACATACGGGCAGGGTCTCGAACGCCTACTCGTGCATACGTATGGCCAGGGCTCGTGTACATGGCTGGGTCGGAACAGAGAAACAGCGTTGTCATCGTGTTCATGGGGAGGCAACAGAATGCGTCGTGTTCATGGGGAGGCAACGGAATGCGTCGTGTTCATCGGGAGGCAATGGAACGCGTAGGAGCCAACCGGCTAGGTCAGAACGGAATGCGTGGTCGTGTTCATCGGGAGGGCTTGGACGGAACAGGCGATGGAAACGAGGCCTGGCGTACCGCACAACGGAGGAAATGGACCTCCTATGTTCGCAACGGGGTCCTGTTGATCGGGAGTGGTCTGGCGTACCGCAAAACGGAGGAAACGGACCTCCTACGGTCGAACGGGGGTCCTATTGATCGGGACGGGTGTGGCGTACCGCAAAACGAACAAAACTGACTTGTGTTGGAGCGCTACGGTCGAAACGAGGGTCCTGTTCATCGGGAGGGGTGTGGCGTACCGCAAAACGGGACTCCATGGGATACTGTTCATCTCCACCGTCGACCTCCTCCAGCCTCCATGGGCTCCTGTTCATCCAGCCTCCACCGCGTGCTACTCCACCGGCTACTGTTCAACCACTCCTCCACCGTCTACTGTTCATCCAGCCCTCCACACCACGGGGTCCTGTTCAACCACCCCTCCACGGGCACCCCTCCACCATCAATTGTTCATCCAGCCCTCCACCACACCACGGGGTCCTGTTCATCCAGAGGCAACGCCACCGCTTACTGTTCATCCAAACCCCCCACAATGCTCACTGTTCATCCTATAGGCAGCATCGATCGGCTTCAGTTAGCAGCAGTAGCAAAGGAATCGCTCGATCGGGTTCAGTTAACAGCCATCGATCGATCGTTCGGGTTCAGTAACGCTTAGCCTGTAGTGCAATCGCTCGGGTTTAGTTAGAGCCCAACGCCTCGCTCGGGTTCAGTTAGAGCCAACGCCTCACACACACGCGCGTACGTGTACGAGAGAAGCACGCATTGCTTGGCCCCCGACCTCCCACCGTAACCGGGAACTCCCCAAAATTTTCCTCCCCCTCGCTTCTACCACGGTTTCTTCCATCATGGACGGCCCAAAGAATGTCATGCAGCTGCGTCTCCGGCTCGCCTAGGACGAAAAGCCCATTTTCGGTCATGATTTTTTTTCATAGAAGTAGGAGCACACCACATCTATGATGATACCGGGTTTTGTCACAATTATCGTCATAGAAGTGTCATATGTATGACAGAAAAAAATTTCGTTCGGCCCAAAATGTCACGGATGTGTCTTTTTTTGTAGTGGAGATAGACGTTTGGGGCGACGTTTTGTGTGTATGGGAAAGATACACTCCACATAATGTGTGTGCTTGGCAAAGAGAGATGCCGGGAGACCTAGAGAGTGGGGGAGAGATGTGTGCATGCTCGAGAGACAAGATATATAGAGACCTATATTGGGGTCCGGACTTTAGAAGAGAGGGGGTGTTAATGTGCTCGTGTGTTCGTGTCTGGGGGAGAGAACGACTTGTGTAATTGAGATATATATGGTCAATAGTGTGTGCACTCATGGTTGATCAATTTGTTTCATAGATTGGACTGTGAGATAATGATACTTTTGAACATGCGTGATATACCTTGATGTACCAGAATTACAAACCTAAGATTGGAATTTTGGAATTCGACTCCATCATTAGCTTTTGTAATTCATTTAAATGGAGGTACATTGTTTAAGCCGGGATTTCCTGATTTTCAAATTCATATATCAAACCTAGAGATATACACATACGGGCATGTTCAAACTTTATAATCATCCACTTTATTCATACACATACACATTTTTGCTTTTGTCATCATATTTGGGATAAACACATTTGGAATTTCATTTGAATTGGACCGTACGATGGTATTTGGTTGTACTAGCTCAATGATCCATATTTGAATTGAATGGACAATGTAAGTTTCGAGTTGGAGACATTGATTTTCAAAACTTGCACGTTTTTGCGTGCAAAACAAATAAATTCTCGGCCATGATATCATAGTCGGCCATACAAGAGCAGAACACTTATAATTTCAGGCGCCAAAAGCTTTGAAACTTCCCGCTCACATCAAAATATCTCATGCCCGAGAGTTTAGCCCTGCGATATTCCTGTTTTACCCCTGCCACATGAACAGAAAAGGGCTGCTTTGGGAACTCCATTGTTTTCCCCTCTTTGCCCCCAACATTCTTCCCTAGAGCCCCTCCCCTCCCCTTCCCCTCCCCGACCCCCCCAACCCCGGCAAGCTGCCGAATCTAGTCGTCTGCCGCAGTGGTGGACCTCACACCCCGTCGGATCTACCTTCCACACCTTGGAACCCCCAACTGCCAACTCATCACTTCACCTGAGCTGCTTCAACAACTGGCTTGTCCACAGCTCCAGATCTCCTTGACCACCATCATGGCCCACCGCACTGGATCTGCTTAACCGGCGCCCTCGTCCGCCACAGTGTAGGCCCTTCACTGACTCCCTCGTCCACCCCATCGCTGGCCCTTCATACAAGCCCTCGTCCGCAAGAACAGATCCGCCTCACCAAAAGCACTGTACACTGCGCCTGCCGAAGCCTTCGTCCACTGCACCGGACCTGCTCCACGGATGCCATATTCAACTCCACCAGCCCTTCTTTACTGACGCCGCAGCCTCATCAGGTTATTTCAATTTGTACTCCTTAGGTTTTTCTCTTCTTGATCATGCAACTGTTCACTTACCACAGATGAGCTTTCTTGCATGTCGACAGGCGCCGCAACCGAAGCATCAGAGCCGCCTGAGCGACAGCGACAGCCGGCCGAAACTCATCCGCAACACGAGCACCATCGACGATCCTTAGCTATCAAGTATGACAACGATGCCCATACGCCGTCGAGAATCAGGTACTATTATCCAACGGCCGGCGCCTACGTTCACTTTCTTAGCATAAGCACCGCACCTTTGAATTTCTTCAGGACATCATTCAATTTTTCATGAGACACGTTATTCTTCTTGCCCCTGTAGGGCCATATTTATGGCAGTGAACATGTTACATGTGCTAAATTACATACCAGTGCACATATAGTTAATATGCTTTAGTTTTGTCCTAAGTATTACTGTACTTCCTAGATATCACTACCTACTATTTTACTTCTTGCATGTTATATTTATGATAACGGTGTTGGTCTGATGCCACTTGTTCGTTCCATCAGACTGCTTCATGTTCTCTATGCTTAATTACACATCAGCAAACTAGCATGTGGTCCCACTACTTTCTGTTCGTTTTACCCTACATTTTCTGATGCTAGCTATTACATCACTGCTCCGAGCCTCTGTTCATTACTTTTTTGTGTGTTCTTGATCTTCCCAAGTTGCATGACTAATTTGATGCTTCTATTAATTATGGAGCTGCCAACCCCATCAAGCAAAATATTTGTTCTTTTGGGGCTGGCACCTCGAACAAGCATAAAAATAGAGGGAAGCTGATATATTGTCGTGTATGCACACACCCTTCTTTCATTAGTTTAGATGAACCATTGATGATCAATTCGAACCAGTGCATGCGATTAAAATTAATTTTACCTAAATAGAGGGTGCAGAATAAACTACAACAACTAGATTTGCAACCATGGGATGTTAATGATATCTTCAAAGAACATTGCAACAACAGCGAGCCTTCACAGCAACATATGGTAAGCCAGTGTGTTTTAGTACATGTGAAATGTAATGCGTGTGGGCTGCTTTCTTGGCTTGTGCCCTCAACCTGTAATCCTACAGAATTACAAATATTTCAGTTGTTTGCTTTGCTGTATTGCTTGATTCGAATGCTTGTTTGTTACTTGTTACGCTATACATGAGTTGGCCAATATGTCAGCAGTGCCTACTGTACTATCATAAAGAAATGCATGCCTGGTTCATTTGAGTCCTTAACTTTTCCTCTGAACTTCATCACAAGACTATCTTCGTAGTTTATATGAGGCCACACTGTTAAGTGCTTTCTCAGATTATTTCAACTTCTTAGATGCCTTGGAAACTTAAATATAGCGGTGGTACACTCCCTTTCAACTAGGGATGTCAACTGGGTCCCATTTAATCCCAATTAAAGTCCACTAGTGGTATGATAGTTCAAAAGAGTTTTTTGTTTTTTGAGGAAAATGAACTAGGGAGCTAGCAAAAACTAACTAGATGGAACTGGCGGATGTCGTTTATTTTCCACTTACATCCCTAGTTTCATCTTACCATTTTAATCTCTTTTCGGCTGATGCTGCTTCGAACCATTTAAATATAGCTTGCCATGCTCGGCAATAATTCGTATGTCGTTTACCATGTAAGGTTACTGCTTGGATCATACGATAACCATCTCTTACTTATCTCCGGCGGAAACCTTTCAGGATGCCCTTCACACTAGGACATAATGTACAACCCCAGAATCTATTTGTGGAAGCAGTGCGCCATCCATGTTACCAGATGGTAGCAGTTCAGAGGCAACACTGCCGGAGAGCAGTCTCAGCACATATATTATAGTTCTTGAGGCTCTACTAGAGGCAGAAAGAGATGGTGTGGCTGCCATGAATGAGGTAATCTCGATCTTGAAGCTGGAAATCATGCAATTAGCTGCACGCATTATGCAAGCAACCCAAGATTGGAGGAAGTGAGAATGTTGCATTTGAAGACGGAGGAGGTCCTGCTGCTTCTTCTATCTGAATAAGCCCAGGGTAATCCCAGTTCTTCTTTAGATACCAGTTGAAATTTTCATTAGATTATTGTACTTGCATGTTGTGTCATGTCTCTGAATGGATTGTGTTGTAAGACCCCCTGAGTTGTCCATGAGTTGTAATGATCCAAATTTTGTAGGCGAGGTAATCCTCAGTACTTGTATGATTGACATAGGGTGAACTGTTTTTCGTGTGAGCATATTGTATTGGATGAAATAACTATTTGACTCAAAGTGTATCCAACCTACTGAATTCAAAGATCATGGCATTTCTAAATCATAATCATATATAAAGGTGGAATAAATCTTTGTTGTGGTTTTGAAGAAATAAATAACAAAACGTAGAATTATCTGTGGATATTCGTAATCGAATAAAATTGGATTTGGATTTAGTTGCCAGGGCCCAAGGCAAATGTGAATGCTAATTCTCCCAAGTTTTGAACGAAGCGGCTAAACACCCACTATAATTTGTGGGCTGCCCGAAGCAAGTGTTTGCGAGATGGAAATTACTGTCTACCCCTAACACTTGACATCCTTATCGACCGGATTTACATTGCTGTTGATAGGGGTAGACTAGTAACTTCAATCAGACGTGACACGATGGCCTCTAAGCCCATTCAGACACGGTGGGCACCAAACCTGGGTGGCAAAACACATTTGATTCAAGCTCGTCCGAAAGACATGTGTCTCTCCCTCCATTTCCCCATTCATCCATGGTGGGCGGCAAAACAAACTCTCCTCGTCCGAAATTGATGTAGGCTAATATTTTAAATAGGGGCAGATGTGTAACTTCCCTCAGACGTGACACAACCGCCCTACCTGTCAGCCCCGTTCATACACCATGGGCGCTAACCGTGGGCGGCAAAACACCCTCTCCTCACCTGAAATCGTTACCGGCAAATATTTGGGAGATGCGATATTACCATCCTATTCCCGACCGACGTGATGTCTGAAATTTTAAATGGGGGATAAGTTCGTAAGTTTCCCACATTTCAGACAAGCGTGTTGATGTCTACTACGCAACCTTCTTCTTGTAGACGTTGTTGGGCCTCCAAGTGCATAGGTTTGTAGGACAGTAGCAAATTTCCCTCAAGTGGATGACCTAAGGTTTATCAATCCGTGGGAGGCATAGGTTGAAGATGGTCTCTCTCAAACAACCCTGCAACCAAATAACAAAGAGTCTCTTGTGTCCCAACACACCCAATACAATGGTAAATGGTATAGGTGCACTAGTTCGGCGAAGAGATGGTGATACAAGTGCAATATGGATGATAGATATGAGTATTTGTAATCTGAAAATATAAAAACAGCAAGGTAGCAAGTGGTAAAAGTGAGCGTAAACGGTATTGCAATGCTAGGAAACAAGGCCTAGCGTTCATACTTTCACTAGTGCAAGTTCTCTCAACAATAATAACATAATTTGATCATATAACTATCCCTCAACATGCAACAAAGAGTCACACCAAAGTCACTAATAGCGAAGAACAAACGAAGAGATTATTGTAGGGTACGAAACCACCTCAAAGTTATCCTTTCTGATCGATCTATTCAAGAGTCCGTAGTAAAATAACACAAAGCTATTCTTTCCGTTCAATCTATCCTAGAGTTCGTACTAGAATAACACCTTAAGACACAAATCAACCAAAACCCTAATGTCACCTAGATACTCCAATGTCACCTCAAATATTCGTGGGTATGATTATATGATATGCATCACACAATCTCAGATTCATCTATTCAACCAACACAAAGAACTTCAAAGAGGGCCCCAAAGTTTCTACCAGAGAGTCAAGACAAAAATGTGTGCCAACCCCTATGCATAAGTTCACGAGGTCACGGAACTCGCAAGTTGATCACCACAACATACATCAAGTGGATCACGTGATATCCCATTGTCACCACACATAACCACGTGCAAGACATACATCAAGGGTTCTCAAATCCTTAAAGACTCAATCCGATAAGATAACTTCAAAGGGAAAACTCAATTCATCACAAGAGAGTAGAGGGGGAGAAACATCATAGGATCCGAGTATAATAGCAAAGCTCGCGATACATCAAGATCGTGCCAACTCAAGAACACGAGAGAGAGAGAGAGAGAGATCAAACACATAGCTACTGGTACAAACCCTCAGCCCCGAGGGTGAACTACTCCCTCCTCGTCATGGAGAGCGTCGGGATGATGAAGATGGCCACCGGAGAGGGCTTCCCCCCTCCGGTAGGGTGCCGGAACGGGTCTAGATTGGTTTTCGGTGGCTACTGAGGCTTCTGGCGGTGGAACTCCCGATCTATTCTGCTCTCTGATGTTTTTAGGGTATATGGACATATATAGGCGAAATAAGTCAGTCAGGGGAGCCACAAGGGGCCCATGAGGGTGGGGGCGTGGCCTGGGGGGTAGGGCGCGCCTCCCTGCCTCGTGGCCACCTCGAAGCTTCTGTGTCGTCTACTCCAAGTCTTGTGGATTGCTTCCGTTCCAAAAATAACTCTCCCGAAGGTTTCATTCTGTTTGGATTTCGTTTGATATTCCTTTTCTTCCAAACACTAAAATAGGCAAGAAAACAACAATTTGGGCTGGGCCTCCTGTTAATAGGTTAGTCCCAAAAATAATATAAAAGTGTAAAATAAAGCCCATTAACATCCAAAACAGATAATATAATAGCATGGAACAATAAAAAATTATTGATACATTGGAGACAAACAGCATCCCCAAGCTTAATTCCTACTCGTCCTCGAGTAGGTAAATGATAAAAACAGAAATTTTGATGTGGATTGCTTTCTAGAATATTCTTCAATGTATTTTTATCTATTGTGGCATGAATGTTCAGATCTGAAAGATTCAAGTTAAAAGTTTATTGTTGACATGAAAATAATAATACTTCAAGCATACTAACAAAGCAATCATGTCTTCTCAAAATAACATGGTCAAAGAAAGCTATCCCTACAAAATCATATAGTCTGGCTATGCTCTATCTTCATCACACAAAATATTTAAATCATGCACAACCCCGATGACAAGCCAAGCAATTGTTTCATAGTTTTGATGTTCTCAAACTTTTTCAATCTTCACGCAATATATGAGCATGAGCCATGGACATAGCACTATAGGTGGAATAGAATGGTGGTTGTGGAGAAGGCAAAAAGGAGAAGATATTCTCACATCAACTAGGCGTATCAACGGGCTATGAAGATGCCCATCAATAGATATCAATGTGAGTGAATAGGGATTGCCATGCAACGGATGCACTAGAGCTATAAGTATATGAAATCTCAACAAAAGAAACTAAGTGGGTGTGCATCCAACTCACTTGCTCACGAAGACCTAGGGCATTTTGAGGAAGCCCATCATTGGAATATACAAGCCAAGTTCTATGATGAAATATTCCCACTAGTATATGAAAGTGACAACATAGGAGACTCTCTATCATGAAGATCATGGTGCTACTTTGAAGCACAAGTGTGGTAAAAGGATAGTAGCATTGCCCCTTCTCTTTTTTTCTCTCATTTTTTGGGGGCCTTCTCTTTTTTTATGGCCTCTTTTATCTTTTTTCGTCCGGAGTCTCATCCTGACTTGTGGGGGAATCATAGTCTACATCATCCTTTCCTCACTGGGACAATGCTCTAATAATGATGATCATCACACTTTTAGTTAATTACAACTCGATACTTAGAACAAAATATGACTCTATATGAATGCATCCGGCGGTGTACCGGGATGTGCAATGACTCATGAGTGACATGTATGAAAGAATTATGAACGGTGGCTTTGCCACAAATACGATGTCAACTACATGATCATGCAAAGCAATATGACAATGATGAAGCGTGTCATAATAAACGGAACAGTGGAAAGTTGCATGGCAATATATCTCAGAATGGCTATGGAAATGCCATAATAGGTAGGTATGGTGGCTATTTTGAGGAAAGTAAATGGTGGGTTTATGGTACCGGCGAAAGTTGCGCGGTACTAGAGAGGCTAGCAATGGTGGAAGGGTGAGAGTGCGTATAATCCATGGACTCAACATTAGTCATAAAGAACTCACATACTTATTGCAAAAATCTATTAGTTATCGAAACAAAGTACTACGTGCATGCTCCTAGGGGGATATATTGGTAGGAAAAGACCATCGCTCGTCCCCGACCGCCACTCATAAGGAAGACAATCAATAAATAAATCATGCTCCGACTTCATCACATAACGGTTCACCATACGTGCATGCTACGGGAATCACAAACTTTAACACAAGTATCTCTCAAATTCACAATTACTCAACTAGCATGACTCTAATATCACCATCTTCATATCTCAAAACAATCATCAAGTATCAAACTTCTCATAGTATTCAATGCACTTATATGAAAGTTTTTATTATACCCATCTTGGATGCCCATCATATTAGGACTAGTTTCATGACCAAAGAAAATTACCATGTTGTTCTAAAGACTCCCAAAATAATATAAGTGAAGCACGAGAGTTCATCTATTTCTAAAAATTAAAACCACCGCTGTGCTCTAAAATGATATAAGTGAAGCACTAGAGCAAATGACAAACTACTCCAAAAGATATAAGTGAAGCTCAATGAGTAGTTGAATAACTATGTGACTATATGAAGACTCTGTAACATTTAGGAATTTCAGATCTTGTAATTTTATTCAAACAGCAGGCAAAACAAAAAATGACGCTCCAAGCAAAACACATATCATGTGGTGAATAAAAATATAGCTCCAAGTAAAGTTACCGATGAACGAAGACGAAAGAGGGGATGCCTTCCGGGGCATCCCCAAGCTTAGGCTCTTGGTTGTCCTTGAATATTACCTTGGAGTGCCTTGGAAATCCCCAATCTTAGGCTCTTGCCACTCCTTATTCCATAGTCCATCAAATCTTTACCCAAAACTTGAAAACTTCACAACACAAAACTTAACAGAAAACTCATAAGCTCCGTTAGTATAAGAAAATAAATCACCACTTAGGTACTGTTGTGAACTCATTCTAAATTAATATTGGTGTAATATCTACTGTATTCCAACTTATCTATGGTTCATACCCTCCGATACTACTCATAGATTCATCAAAATAAGCAAACAACACATAGAAAACAGAATCTGTCAAAAACAGAACAGTCTGTAGTAATCTGGATCAAAAGTAAACTTCTGTAACCCCAAAAATTCTAAAATAAATTTCTGGACGTGATTAATTTTTCTATTAATCATATTCAAAAAGAATTAACTAAATATCACTCTCTAATAAAAAATGGCAGCAAATCTCGTGAGCACTAAAGTTTCTGTCTTTTACAGCATGATCGCAAAGACTTTCCCCAAGTCTTCCCAAAGGTTCTACATGGCACAAACACTAATTAAAAGCATAAAACCACATCTAAACAGAGGATAGATGAATTATTTATTACTAAAAAGGAGAAAAAGGCAAATAACAAAAATAAAAATTGGGTTGCCTCCCAACAAGCGCTATCGTTTAACACCCCTAGCTAGGCATGATGATTTCAATGATGCTCACATAAAAGATAAGAATTGAAACATAAAGAGAGCATCATGAAGAATATGACTAGCACATTTAAGTCTAACCCACTTCCTATTCATTGGGATTTTGTGAGCAAACAACTTGTGGGAACCATAATCAACTAGCATAGGAGGGCAAAACAAGCATAACTTCAAAACTATAAGCACATAGAGTGGAAACTTGATATTATTGCAATTCCTACAAGCATATGTTCCTCCCTCATAGTAATTTTCAGTAGCATCATGAATGAATTCAACAATATAACTATCACAGAAAGCATTCTTTTCATGATCTACAAGCATAGAAATTTTATTTCTCTCCACATAAGCAAAATTCTTCTCATTCGGAATAGGTGGAGTATCATAAGAAACTCGAATACTATAAATTGTTTCCACATTAAAAGAGTAATGTTCAGAAGAAGGGTAATCATAATCATGACAAGTTTTATAAATATAATCATCACTACTTTTTATAGCATATGTGTCATCACAATAATCATCATAGGTAGCAACTTTGTTCTCATCATAATCAATTGAAACCTCTTCCAAGATAGTGGAATCATTACTAAATAAAGTCATGACCTCTCCAAATCCACTTTTATAATTACCACAATAAGATTCAACATCCTCCAAAGTGGGATTGTTACTTCCTAAAGTTGACACTCTTCCAAACCCACTTTCATCAATATAATCATCATAAGTAGGAGGCATGATATCATCATAATAAATTTGCATATCAAAACTTGGGAGACTAAAAATATCATCTTCATTAAACATAGCATCCCCAAGCTTGGGGCAAAAATTAATTGCAGCAAATATATTATCAAACTTGTCATTCTCATCAAACATAGAATCCCCAAGCTTGGGCCTTTTCATATCATAAACATAATCACTCTCATCATTAATAGTTTGGATAGCACCAATAGTATAACAATTATCATGATCACAATGAGTAATCGGAGCAACATCATTTGGGAGGGATACATTTTTACCTTTGCTTCTCCGTCTTTTCTTTTTCTTCTTCAGATCTCCTTATTGATGAGACTGGTTGAATAGAAGGCTCCTCCTCGTTACCTGATTCATCATAAGAAATAATAGGAGGATATTGGGAAGCCTCTTCCCTTTCATTAGTATTCTCTTCATCCTATATTTGTTTTCTTTTCTTTATGTAATTGGCAATATAAGGATTCTCAATGCAATTCACCGCACAATACATAAAAATTTCTTCTAGATCAATATCGAGGAATTTCTCAAGGTTATATTCTGGAATATGCTTAGTTATACGTTTCATTTCTTCATAACCCAAAAGCAAACTAAGTTCATTATGATGTGCAAGGTAAATCAAATCATCACAATTTTTGGACACGATGTGATCATGAAACATTTTGCATTTGAGATGTAAATGACCATATTCATTGCAAAGTTCACAAGTATGGTGAAGAAATTTTAAATTTTCTGCAGAAACATCCAGCCTTTCTTGCGACCATTTAGTTTCCAAATACTTATGCCTCTTGCAAAATCTATCTTCCCTATTTGGTGTGTACTTGCAAACTCTATGCACTCCACAAAAACTGACATGCTTATAAAAGGTATGTTCATTATGACTAGTGCAATCATCATTAGTACTATGGATATTCAAGGATTTCATACTAACAACATTGCAATCATGCTCATCATTCAAAGATTTAGTGTCAAACATTTTATAGACTTCTGCTTCTAGCACTTGAGCACAATTTTCCTTTCCATCATTCTCATGAAAGATATTAAAAAGACGAAGCGTATGAGGCAAGCTCAATTCCATTTTTTATAGTTTCCTTTTATAGACTAAACTAGTGATAAAACAAGAAACTAAAAGATTCGATTGCAAGATCTAAAGATATACCTTCAAGTGCTAACCTTCCCGGCAACGGCGCCGGAAAAGAGGTTGATGTCTACTACGCAACCTTATTCTTGTAGACGTTGTTGGGCCTCCAAGTGCAGAGGTTTGTAGGACAGTAGCAAACTTCCCTCAAGTGGATGACCTAAGGTTTATCAATCCGCGGGAGGCGTAGGTTGAAGATGGTCTCTCTCAAACAACCCTGCAACCAAGTAACAAAGAGTCTTGTATCCCCAACACACCCAATACAATGGTAAATTGTATAGGTGCACTAGTTCGGCGAAGAGATGGTGATACAAGTGCAATATGGATGATAGATATGAGTATTTGTAATCTGAAAATATAAAAACAGCAAGGTAGCAAGTGGTAAAAGTGAGCATAAACGGTATTGCAATGCTAGGAAACAAGGCCTAGGGTTCATACTTTCACTAGTGCAAGTTCTCTTAACAATAATAACATAATTGGATCATATAACTATCCCTCAACATGCAACAAAGAGTCACTCCAAAGTCACTAATAGCGGAGAACAAATGAAGAGATTATTGTAGGGTACAAACCACCTCAAAGTTATCCTTTCTGATTGATCTATTCAAGAGTCTGTACTAAAATAACACGAAGCTATTCTTTCCGTTCAATCTATCCTAGAGTTCATACTAGAATAACACCTTAAGACACAAATCAACCAAAGCCCTAATGTCACCTAGATACTCCAATGTCACCTCAAATATCGGTGGGTATGATTATACGATATGCATCACACAATCCCAGATTCATCTATTCAACCAACACAAAGAACTTCCCCCAAAGTTTCTACCGGAGAGTCAAGACGAAAACGTGTGCCAACTCCTATGCATAAGTTCACGGGGTCACGGAACTCGCAAGTTGATCACCAAAACATACATCAAGTGGATCACGTGATATCCCATTGTCACCACAGATAACCACGTGCAATACATACATCAAGTGTTCTCAAATCCTTAAAGACTCAATCCGATAAGATAACATCAAAGGGAAAATCAATTCATCACAAGAGAGAAGAGGGGGAGAAACATCATAAGATCCAAGTATAATAGCAAAGCTCGTGATACATCAAGATCGTGCCAACTCAAGAACACGAGAGAGAGAGAGAGAGAGAGAGAGAGAGAGAGATCAAACACATAGCTACTGGTACATACCATCAGCCCCGAGGGTGAACTACTCCCTCCTTGTCATGGAGAGCGCCGGGATGATGAAGATGGACACCGGAGAGGGATTCCCCCCTCTGGCAGGGTGCCAAAACGGGTCTAGATTGGTTTTCGGTGGCTACGGAGGCTTCTGGCGGCAGAACTCCCGATCTATTCTACTCTCTGATGTTTTTAGGGTAGATGGACATATATATAGGAGAAATAAGTTGGTCAGGGGAGCCACAAGGGGCCCACGAGGGTGGGGGCGCGCCTCCCTGCCTTGTGGCCACCTCGAAGCTTCCCTGATGTCTACTCCAAGTCATCTGGATTGCTTCCGTTCCAAAAATAACTCTCTCGAAGGTTTCATTCCGTTTGGATTTTTTTTTATATTTGTTTTCTTCGAAACACTGAAATAGGCAAGAAAACAGCAATTTGGGTTGGGCCTCCGGTTAATAGGTTAGTCCCAAAAATAATATAAAAGTGTAAAATAAAGCCCATTAACATGCAAAATAGATAATATAATAGCATGGAACAATCAAAAATTATAGATACATTGGAGATGTATCACGCGTCCCAAAGTTTGAGATTGCCCCTCCCCCTCCATTTCCCCATTCATACACCATCGGTGCCACAACAACCTCCCCACTGCGGCCATCCTCCTCCGTCCGCCACCCCATCCTCCACCATGCCGGAGCCGCTACCCCTACCCCGTCGTCCACTGCAAGAGATGGACGTCTCTCATCCACGGCGCCGGACCAAGATCCTTTCATCACGTCGTCTCGCTTCATCGGCGCCGTCGTCCACCTTGTCGTTGCCGCTCCTACGACCGCCTCGTCCATGGCAACAGGATTTATTCCCCGACCTGGCCATCTGCCATCTAAAGTCTTCTTCCCCGCCGCCGACAGCCATCGCACGCGCAACACCCTCAATGATCAGAAGGGGCCTACACGGCGTCGCAAGAGAGGTGGTACTCTTCCATATGTGCTTAAGTTATTGATCTCACCCGGAAAATAGATCTAAATTGTTTACTGTACTTTTCTTGTCCGTACCAAATCGTAGTGGCTAGTTGAAAGCAAACATTGGTTGGGAAGTAGCTTTGTCCGGTTTGCACCTTCAGATCCACCATGGCACGGTCACTATACTCGTAAAGCTTATGGTTTCCCCCCCTTTGTATTCACTACCATCATCGTAGGTGCTTCACTGCTTCGTGGCGTGCTAACACTGCTCCTCGAGACCTCAAACCATCAAGCAAAACAACATGCCACTCATAATTCCAAAGCTTACATGTTGAAATATGAATCTGATATGATGCTCATATTACTAAAACAGAGAACATTTAATTGGTCACCTAATGTGCCTATATTCGTTTCAAAAAGCATGTGCGCCACCCACTGGTCCAGCTAGTTCCACTTTCCGATTTTACTCTTGATGCTTAGGGTTTTCCCCTTTTATCTACTCTACTATGATCTACGTAGGTGCTTTCTGTCATACTAGCATTACTCCACCCTTCAAGCTAAACAACACAACACTCAAAATTCCAAAGCTTAGTTGTTCAAATATGACAGTGATATTAGTTAACAGACACATTTAATTGGTTAGCTAAAGGTCCCACTTGAGTTTCCAAATGCATGTCACGCCATATAGAGAGACATCAGAATTGCATTTCTTTGTCACTTGTTGACTGTACTTTCTTGTCCATATCAAATCTTAGTTGTTATTTCAAAGCAAACATCGGTTGCTAACTACCCTTTGCGCGGTTTGCTTCTTCAGATCTGGCATCCCACTGCCACAGTCAACACTATACTCATCATGCTTATGGTTTCCCCATTTTATGATGACCACAATCAGCCTACATGGTTCGTGTCGTAATAGCAAAGCTCCACCCATCGAGCTAAACAAGCTTAGTTGTACAAATTCAAATCTGATATTAGTAAGACTGAGAGATGTTTAATTGGTCAGCTAAATGTTCCTACTTTAATTTCGAAATATATGTGAGCCACAAAAGGAGAGACCAGAAGGAATAGTATTTCTCTGTGCGCTCTGGTTCATCATGGGTGGCCAACCGACATTGTATAGAAAGACTTGTAATATATTCAATCTGCTTGCTCTTCTGCTCTTCTTTAAGATGATCCTCTTCTCTTGCGGTCGACGAGTCAGGTCGAGTTATTCTCCCTTAGTATATTTTGAATCTATCAGGTCAGATCGACTTGTTCTTCTTTACTATATGTTGAAGCTGTCATCTGCGAAGTATCATCACTTCTGGAGCTATCATATTTTCAGTAGTAGGCCACATTATATTAATGCACATACCAAATTATAGCATGCATGGCACCTCTTAGAAGAATTGCAGACATAGCACAAAGTGGTTTACAGGGAGGAAGTATTGGATTAGAATCACTTCTGCATTACAAAGATAATCTCAATTGTTTTTATGTTCTCATGCATGTCGGGTATTGAACATTATCAAAATGAATATGAGAATGGGCGCACGAGAGGAATATTGTGGAACAATCCACTGGCTAACAAACTTGGCATGGTGGAGGATGGCCTATCTTATTCACCCATCAAGGTGCTTGCTCTAACTTGGCAAGGTTGTATTGGTCGCACATATTTTGCATCTGACCTCTTGCATTACTTCTACTTTGTTACACCATCTGCTTAGTTTAAGCATCATATATGAGTACATGTCATACCTATCCATTTCTGTACCTATTCCATGTGTCGTCATACTATGTTTTTCCAGTCAAATGTTGTTCTTTCGTAATAGATGTTCAAAAGGAAGAGGGTGAGTGCAGATCCTCAAGGAGTGCAAACTAGGTATTTGGAAAAGGTAGTGATACCTGTTAAATCAGATAGATCAGCAGCCACAGAAAACAGAGGCCCAACTGTACCACACTTTACCCCTACTCCAGTGGCCAAACCCCTATTAGAACTGCTGAGAGCCTAGCGTCAGGTACTGTCTATGATATCAATTCAAAATTTGAACTCCTAAATTTCTGCATGTGCCTTACCTTCTCTCTTGTATGAAAACTAATTTCAGATGAATCTCCTTGCTCAAAGGATCATAGGATGTCACAACAATACTAGGCTCTGCATTGCTCTTATCAGTACCTCTTGCCCATTGTCACCATACTTACACTCATTGTTGTTTGATTATGTAGCATCACTGTAAATGTTTGCTTCTTTATCCTCCCTTTGCTTGAAATTAGAAGATCTATATTTACTCTTAGATAAATGTAGAATTAACACAATGGTTATGAAGTTTTGGATTGCTCATGTAAGTACATGTTGTCATGTACTCCCTCTGTATCGAATTAATTGTTGATCAATTGGATGTATTTAGAACTTAATAGTGCTAGATACATCCATTTGAGTGGCAAGTAATAACGGACGGTGGTGGTATTACTGTACTTGCATCCCGAGATAGTTGATTGCCTAGCATTACTCTGCATCTTATCTGCCCTGCCCTCCATTTTCTTCAAATTATCATATCTACATTTACTCTTACCAAAATGTTGAATAAAGCCAATGCCACTTCACACGTTGATGTCTGCATTCCTCTTGTCAGTACCTTTTGCCTTGTAACGTTGTACTTCATTAATTGCTATTTGATTATCTTTCATCAGTCTACAACTGAGCTTCATTATCCTCTGTTTCTTCCAATACTATTTGATCTATATTTACTCTTTGCAAAATGTAGAATAATGGCAACGCTTATAAAGAATTTTGTTTGGGGAATTTATTGAATTATCCTTCCATCAACATGGAGAAGGGCTTTGTCCAACCCGTGTTAACATGTAATGTAAGTTCATCCTTCTCAAGCCTTCAAACTTTGTTCTAGTATAGAATTGGATAGGCATCATTTCCTCCACTATTGTTTACTTTGCTGTTTACATCTGATTGGATGTTTGCAACAACTACCAGTTTTACATTTAGCTGTAAAAACATGTTTCTTATGCAAAACAGATCCATTTATTTGCTTATATAATTGTGAAACCTGTTACGTGTCTCCTTATTTCTCTTTCAGAGTCATATCTCTTATGCCAGGCAGAACTTTAGGGAAGATAGTGAGCCAAACCATCTTGAGGACAGCGAGATGACCCCGAGGTCTTGTCTTGATGAAGACAGTGAGTTGAAGCTACTCACCAGCAGGTGTGAGGCAACCTATGTGCAGTCGCTGCCTCAATCAGTTCGACTTCTTCAGTCTCAACTTAAAGCGGAAGGGCTTGCTTCAGCTCAGCTCCAACCTGAAGTCAATCATATAATGAAGATGGCAGGGGACTACCGTGTGCACTATGCTGCCATACAGCTAGGGATGAAGCATCTATCGTTGAAACAACTGAGGTCTCATCAACTTGTTCGGCTGCTTGCGGGGCCCAACCTTGCTAGGCCTAGTGCCTTCTGAAGTGCTCTCAGTTTTGTATATTCTTTTGTCGCCACGTTTATATGCATTGGTGGCGACCTTTGATGCCCAGTGTATGTAATTTGCGGTCATGTTGCGCTTTATTATCACCGGTAGCGAACTTTGTTTCCCAGTGGATGTAATATGCCGTAATTTCTTTATTGTATAGTCTAGATTTATTATTTGGTCGGTATGCTGTAATTTAGGCCGGAAGGTTTAGTGGATCTCAGTGTTGTCAGTCTTTAGGCCGGTTTGTTACTCATATGGGCCAAAACGTGGGCCTATAATCATCCTGGGCCATTAGTAGGTCTAAACCTATAGTAGTTTCCCGCCTTTAACAAGTCGAGTAAAGTTCTGGCCAGCTGGGCCAGAGAATACCATGGGCGTTTAACAGGTTAAAACCTAGATTGGGCTAGCGTTGAGCCGAAAAATTCATGGGCCAATATAGGCTGAAACTGCCTAAGGCCCATGTTGGGCCCAAATAGGATGAGCAGTTAACAGGCCAAAATATATCTCAGGTCTGTTTGGCCCAATAAAATTATGGGCTTTAAGCAGGCCAGTATCCACGTGGGCCATAGGCCCAAAAGTTTCACGGGCCATTATCAGATGGGCTGTAAGCAGGCCAGATTCAACGCGGGCTGTAATTAGGCCCAACTTTACATGGGTCATTAATAGGCCGATAGGCTAGTTGGGCTGAAATTTATCCACAAAGACTACGGGCCATTAAGAGGACTAAAGTTACTTCGGACAAGAAATAGCCCACTTTCTGCGTGGGCCATTAATTGGCCTAGAGTTAAACCGGGCCGACAACGTCCCATATACTCCACGGGCCGCTAACAAGCTGAAACTATTATCGGGCCAAACTGGTAAACGGGCATTTAACAAGCTAAAATACAAACCTGTCTTAGAATGGGCCCAAAGGTATAGTGGCCTATTAACAGGCCTGATCCGATATGGGCCGTCATTTGGCCCAAAACTCGGCAGGCTGTGAACGGGCCTGATCTGATATGGGCCTCAATTTGACCCAAACACATGGCAGGCTATTAACGGGTCAGCCCACTAGTGTCTGAAAAAACATGGTGGGCCTTTAGCTGGGCCGGCCTTTTCACCGGAATGGGCCTCTATTGGGCCGCGCCACGCGTTGACGTATCATAGGCGCCTCCTGTCCAATGAGTGGATGACATCTGTCCCAATGAGAAGCTGACATGTGGTTCTGTCGGCCAATGAGAATTTGACATGTGGAAAATCCCCATTGGTCAGGGCTGTTAACGGGTTATCGGATCCAAAACCGGAACCGATAGCTTAACGGCGAGCCATTACGGTCTATGCCATGTGTCGGTCACCCTTGACGAAAGCACTTCTATGACGTGCGATTTATCATCATGGAAGTGGACACTTCTGTGATGATAATTTTGGTAATGTCATGGAACACTTCTACGACATCATAGGTATGACTATCTTGATTCTGTCATAAAATCTTCATGGATGTACATGCATGACAGAAAACGTGACCTACTGTGACAAACACGTATCATCATGGAAGTGTATTTTTTTGTAGTGATGTGACATATTTTGATCGCGTGTGATGTTTATCTTTTATGCATCTTATTTTGCTTAGAACGATGGTAGCATTATAAGATGATCCCTTCACTAAATTTCAAGATATAAGTGTTCTCCCCGAGTATGCACTGTTGCGAAAGTTCGTCATTCCGAGACACCACATGATGATCGGGTGTGATAGACTCTACGTTCACATACAATAGGTGTAAGACAGTTTTGCACATGCAGAATACTTGGGTTAAACTTAACGAGCCTAGCATGTACAGACATGGTCTCGGAACACTAGAGACCAAAAGGTCGAACATGAGTCATATAGTAGATATGATCAACATAGAGATGTTCACCATTGATGCGTACCCCATCTCATGTGATGATCGAACATGGGTTAGTTGATTTGGATCATGTTTCACTTAGACAACTTGAGGGATTTTGATTTAACTGGGACTTCATTAGTAATTTGATTAATTGAACTTAATTTATCATGAACTTAGTCCTGATAGTATTTACAAAAATATGTTTTAGATCAATAGCCCGCGATGTAGCTCCCCTATATTTTGATATGTTCCTAAAGAAAACTAAGTTGAAAGATGATAGTAGCAATGATGCGGACTGGGTCCGTGATCTAAGGATTATCCTCATTGCTCCATAGAAGAATTACATCCTTGATGCACCAGTAGGTGTCAAACCTATTGCAGGAGCAGATGCATACATTATGAATGTTTGGTAAACTTTGTATGATGACTACTTGATAGTTTAGTGTGCCGTGCTTTACGGCTTCAGAACCGGGACTTCAAAAACGTTTTGAATGTCATAGAGCATATGAGATGTTGCTACCTCTTGAGCATGCGTTGGTTTTCCGTTGAAGAGGAAAGGGTGATGCAGCAAAGTAGCGTAAGTATTTCCCTCAGTTTTTGAGAACCAAGGTATCAATCCAATAGGATATTACACGCAAGTCACCTAGTACCTGCACAAACAATCAAGAACCTTGCAACCAACGCGATAAATGGGTTGTCAATCCCTTCATGGTCACTCGCAAAAGTGAGATCTAATAAAGATAGTAAAGTAAATATTTTTGGTATTTTTGTTGTATAGATTGGAAAGTAAAGATTGCAAAATAGTAAAAGAGATGCGATGTAAATAAAATAGATGCAATATAATAAGAAAGAGACCCAGGGGCCATAGGTTTCACTAGTGGCTTCTCTCAAGATAGCATGTATTATGGTGGGTGAACAAATTACTAGCGAGCAATTGATAGAAAAGCGCATAGTTATGAGAATATCTAACGCAATGATCATGAATATAGGCATCATGTCCGTGTCAAGTAGACCGAAATGATTCTGCATCTACTACTATTACTCCACACATCAACCGCTATCCAGCATGCATCTAGAGTATTACGTTCATAAGAACAGAGTAATGCATTAAGCAAGATGACATGATGTAGAGGGATAAACTCAAGCAATATGATATAAACCCCATCTTTTTATCCTTGATGGCAACAATACAATACGTGCCTTGCTGCCCCTACTGTCACTAGGAAAGGACACCGCAAGATTGAACCCAAAGCTAAGTACTTCTCCCGTTGCAAGAAAGATCAATCTAGTAGGCCAAACTAAACCAATAATTCGAAGAGACTTGCAAAGATATCAAATCATGCATATAAGAATTCAGAGAAGAACCAAATAATATTCATATATAATCTTGTTCATAAATCCACAATTCATCGGATCTCGGCAAACACACCGCAAAAGAGTATTACATCAAATAGATCTCCAAGAACATCAAGGAGAACTTTGTATTGAGAATCAAAGAGAGAGAAGAAGCCATCTAGCTAATAACTATGGACCCGAAGGTCTGTGGTAAACTACTCATGCTTCATCGAAGAGGCAATGGTGTTGATGTAGATGCCCTCCGTGATCGATTCCCCCTCCGGCAGATCGCCAGAAAAGGCCCCAAGATGGGATCTCACTGGTACAGAAGGTTGCGGCTGTGGAAAAGTGGTTTCGTGGCTCTCTCTGATCGATCTAGGGTATAAGAGTATATATAGGCGAAAGAAGTACGTCGGTGGAGCTACGAGGGGCCCACGAGGGTGGGGGCGCGCCTACCCCCTGGGCACGCCCTCCTGCCTCGTGGCTGCCTCGCGGAGTTCCAGACTTCCACTCCAAGTTTTCTGGATTGCTTTCATTCCAAGAAAGATCATCGTGAAGGTTTCATTCCGTTTGGACTCCGTTTGGTATTCCTTTTCTGTGAAACTCTAAAATAGGCAAAAAAACATAAACTAGCACTGGGCCTCCAGTTAATAGGTTAGTCCCAAAAATAATATAAAAGAGCATATTAAAGCCCATTAAACATCCAAAACAGATAATATAATAGCATGGAACAATAAAAAATTATAGATACGTTGGAGACGTATCAGATAGTCCAAGAGCTGACATTGGTATTTTAGACTCATGCCCATGTCAGGAGGTATGAGACCTCTGACAAGTACTTTGGCTACAAGATGGAGGAGAATAGCTCAGCTAGTGAGCATGTGCTCAGAATGTGTGGGTACTACAATTGCTTGAATAAAGTGGGAGTTAATCGTCCAGATAAGATAGTGATTGACAAGAGTTCTCTAGTCACTATCACCAAACTACTAGAACTTTGTCATGAACTATAATGTGCAAGGGATGATGAAAAAAATTCCCAAGCTCTTCGCGATGCTGAAATCGGCGAAGGTATAAATCAAGAAAGAGCATCAAGTGTTGATGGTTAACAAGACCACTAGTTTCAAGAAAAGGGGCAAAGGGAAAGAAATGTAACTTCAAGAAGAATGGCAAGCAAGTTGCCACTCCTGTGAAGAATACCAAAGTTGGACCTAAGCCTGAAACTAAGTGCTTCTACTGTAAAGGGAATGGTCACTAGAAGTGGAACTGCCCCAATATTTGGCGGATAAGAAGGATGGCAAAGTGAACAAAGGTATATTCGATATACATGTTATTGATGTGTTCCTTAATAATGATCATAGCAGCACCTGGGTATTTGATACTGGTTCGGTTGCTCATATTTTTAACTCGAAATAGGAGTTGCGGAATAAACGAAGATTGGCTAAGGATGGACGATGTGCGTCGGAAATGGTTCCAAGTCAATGTGATCGCCGTCGGCATGCTACCTCTACATCTACCTTCGGGATTAGTTTTAGACCTGAATAATTGTTATTTGGTGCCCGCGTTGAGCATGAGCGTTATATTTGGATCTTGTTTATTGCGAGACGGTTATTCATTTAAGTTAGAGAATAATGGTTCATCTATTTATATGAATAATATCTTTTATGGTCATGTACCCTTGAGGAATGGTTTTTTTGTTGAATCTCGATTGTAGTGATACACATATTCATAATATTGATGCCAAAAGATACAAAGTTGATTATAATAGTGCAACATATTTGTGGCACTACCATTTAGGTCATATTGGCATAAAGCACATGAAAAACTCCATGCAGATGGACTTTTGGAATCACTTGATTATGAATCATTTGATACTTGCGAACCATGCCTCATGGGCAAGATGACTAAAACTCCGTTCTCCGGAACAATGGAGCGAGCTAATGACTTATTGGAAATAATACATACCGATGTATGTGGTCCGATGAGTGTTGAAGCACGCGGCGGTATCATTATTTTTTGACCTTCATAGATGATTTGAGTAGGTATGGGTATATCTACTTAATGAAACACAAGTCTAAAACATTTGAAAAGTTCAAAGAATTTCAGAGTGAAATGGAAAATCATCGTAACAAGAAAATAAAGTTTCTACGATCTGGTCGCGGAGGTGAATATTTGAGTTACAAGTTTGGCCTTCATTTAAAACAATGTGGAATTATTTCACAACTCACGCCACCTGGAACACCACAGCAAAATAGTGTGTCCGAACATCATAACTGTACTTTATTAGATATGGTGTGTTCTATGATGTCTCTTACCAATTTACCACTATCATTTTGGGGTTATGCATTAGAGACAGCTGCATTCACGTTAAATAAGGCACCATCTAAATCCATTGAGAGGACACCGTATGAACTATGGTTTGGCAAGAAACCTAAGTTGTCGTTTCTTAAAGTTTGGGGATGCGATGCTTATGTCAAAAGGCATCAGCCTGATAAGCTCGAACCTAAATCAAAAAAGTGTGTCTTTATAGGACACCCAAAGTAAACTATCGGGTACACCTTCTACCACAATTTGAAGGCAAGATTTTTGTTGCTAAGTTTGGATCCTTTCTAGAGAAAGAGTTTCTTTCGAAAGAATTGAGTGGGAGGAAAGTAGAAATTAATGAGGTAATTGTACCTTCACTTGAATTGGAAAGTAGCACATCAGAGAAAACCATTCCCGTGATGCCTACACCAACTAGAGAGAAAGCTAATGATGATGATCATGAAACTTCAGATCAAGTTACTACAAAACTTCATAGGTCGACCAGAACATATTCCGCACCAGAGTGGTACAATAATCCTATCTTGGAAGTCATGTTATTAGACCACGGCGAACCTATGAACTATGAAGAAGCTATGATGAGTCCAGATTCTGACAGATGGCTTGAGGCCATGAAATCTGAGATAGGATCCATGTATGAGAACAAAGTGTGGACTTTGGTAGACTTGCCCGATGATCGGCAAGCCATTGAGAATAAATGGATCTTCAAGAAGAAGACTGACGCTGATAGTAATGTCACTATCTACAAAGCTCGACTTGTCGCAAAACTTTTTTGACAAGTTCAAGGAGTTGACTACGGTGAGACTTTCTCACCTGTAGCGATGCTTAAGTCTGTCCGAACCATCTTAGCAATTGCCACATTTTATGATTATGAAATCTAGCAAATGGACGTCAAAACTGCATTCCTTAATGGATTTCTTAAAGAAGAGTTGTATATGATGCGGCCAAAAGGTTTTGTCGATCCTAAAGGTGCTGACAAAGTGTGCAAGCTCTAGCGATCCATCTATCAACTGGTGCACGCATCTTGGAGTTGGAATATACGCTTTGATGAGATGATTAAAGCATATGGTTTTATACAAACTTATGGTGAAGCCTGTATTTACAAGAAAGTGAGTGGGAGCTCTGTAGCATTTCTGATATTATATGTGGATGACATATTATTGATTGGAAATGATATAGAATTTCTAGATAGCATAAAAGGATACTTGAATATTCATTTTTCAATGAAAGACCTCGGTGTAGCTACTTATATATTGGGCATCAAGATCTATAGGGATAGATCGAGACACTTAATAGGACTTTCACAAAGCACATACCTTGACAATATTTTGAAGAAGTTAAAAATGGATCAGTCAAAGAAAGGGTTCTTGCCTATGTTGTAAGGTGTGAAGTTGAGTAAGACTCAAAGCCCGACCACGGCAGAAGATAGAGAGAGAATGAAAGTCATTCCCTATGCCTCAGCCATAGGTTCTATAAAGCATGCCATGCTGTATACCAGACCTATTGTGTACCTTGCCATGAGTTTGGCAAAGGGGGTACAATAGTGATCCATGAGTAGATCACTGGACAGTGGTCAAAATCATCCTTAGTTACCTAAGAGGACTAAGTAAATGTTTCTCGGTTATGGAGGTGATAGAGTTCGTCGTAAAGGGTTATGTCGATGCAAGATTTGACACCAATCCGGATGACTCTGAGTCTCAATCTGGATATATTTTGAAAGTGGGAGCAATTAGCTAGAGTAGCTCCATGCAAAGCATTGTAGACACAGAAAATTTGAAAAATACATACAGCTCTGAATGTGGCAGACTCGTTGACTAAAACTTTCTCACAAGCAAAACATGATCACATCTTAGTACTCTTTGGGTCTTAATCACATGTCGATGTGAACTAGATTATTGACTCTAGTAAACCCTTTGGGTGTTGGTCACATGGTGATGTGAACTATTGGTGTTAATCACATGGCGATGTGAACTAGATTATTGACTCTAGTGCAAGTGGGAGACTGAAGAAAATATGCCCTAGAGGCAATAATAAAGTTGTTATTTTATATTTCCCTATTCATGATAAAGGTTTATTATTCATGCTAGAATTGTATTGATCAGAAACTTAAATACATGTGTGAATACATAAACAAATACTGTGTCCCTAGTATGCCTCTACTAGACTAGCTCGTTGATCAAAGATGGTTAACGTTTCCTAACCATGGACATGTATTGTCATTTGATAATGGGGTCACACCATTAGGAGAATGATGTGATGGACAAGACCCATCCGTTAGCTTAACATTATGATCGTTCGGTTGTATTGCTATTGCTTTCTTAATGTCAAATACATATTCCTTCGACTATGAGATTATGCAACTACCGGATACCGGAGGAATACCTTGTTTTTTATAAAATGTCAGAACATAACTGTGTGATCATAAAGAAGCTCTACAGGTATCTCCAAATGTGTTTGTTGAGTTGGCATCGATCGAGATTAGGATCACTCCGAGTATCGGAGAGGTATCTCTAGGCCCTCTCAGTAATACACATCATAAGCTTGCAAGCAAACAACTAAGGAGTTAGTCATGAGGTGATGTATTACGGAACGAGTAAAGAGACTTGCCGGTAACGAGATTGAACTAGGTATGAAGATACCGGCGATCGAATCTCGGGCAAGTAACATACCGATGGACAAAAGGAATTACGTATGTTGTCATAACGGTTCGACCGATAAAGATCTTCCTAGAATATGTAGGAACCAACATGGGAATCCAGGTTTCGCTATTGGTTATTGACCGAAGAGGTGTCTCAGACATGTCTACATAGTTCTCGAACCCGTAGGGTCCGCACGCTTAACGTTCATTGACGATATAGTGTTATATGAGTTATATGATTTGGTGACCGAATGTTGTTTGGAGTCCCGGATGAGATCACGAACATCACGAGGAGTCTTGAAATGGTCGAGAGGTAAATATTGATATATAGGACAATGGTATTCGTACTTTCGGAGGGTACCGGGTACATATCGGGTCACCAGAAAGGAGTTTTGGGCACCCCCGGCAAAGATATGGGCCTTATGGGCCAAGTGAGGGAACACACCAGCCCACAAGGGGCTGATGCACTCCTATAGAGGTCGGCCCTATGATGAGAAGGAAAGAGGGGAGGGAAAGGAAAGTGTGGAGTAGGACTCCCCCTTCCTTGCCTCTCCCCCTCTTTCCTTCCCCTCGTTTATATATGGCAAGGGGCGTGTGGCTTGGGAGGGACTCCAAGTAGGAGGAATAGGATTCCTCCTACTTGGTGCCTCCTTTGGCTGCTCCTCCCCCCCCCACCTATATATATGTGGTAGGGGGTGCCTAGCACACAACAAACAATTGCCTAGCCGTGTGTGGCGCCCCCCTCCACCGTTTACACCCCCGGTCATATTTTTGTAGTGCTTAGGCGAAGCCCTGCGGAGATCACTTCACCATCACCGTCACCACACCATTGTGCTGCAGGAACTCATCCAATACCTCGTCGTCTTGCTAGATCAAGAAGGCGAAGGACGTCACCGAGCTGAACGTGTGCAGAACACGGAGGTGACGTGCGTTTGGTACTAGATCGGTTGGAGCACGAAGAAAGTTCGACTACATCAGTCGCGTTGTGAAACGCTTCTGCTTATGGTCTACGAGGGTACGCAGACACACTCTCCCCTCTCGTTGCTATGCATCTCCTTGATAGATCTTGCATGGGCGTAGGATTTTTTGTTTTCATGCAATGTTCCCCAACACGAATCTTGTCGTGGACTTAACACGGCAGATGTCCTAGCGTAAGGACTTAGTCATCGAGCCATCGCAACTAGGTTAGCTTAAAAGGGTTAATCGGGACAAAGGACACAGAGAGTTTATACTGGTTCGGCCCCTCACGGTGGACATAAAGGCTTACTCCGGTTTTGGGATTGTATTGCTTGAGTCTCGATTACCAGGGAGCGAATAGGCTTGACCTAGTTCTCGATCTCTTGTTTATTGCCCTTAACTCGCCGCCGGATCACCCCCTTTATATACAAAGTTTGATGCCCAACGGCTTACAAAGTCCCGGCCGGCTCATACACAACATGTCCGGCTCGGTGACTAACTAAGCTTGCCTTACAATACAAGTCATACATATGGCGGTTCATCCTCTTGGGCCTCAAGTCGCCTCTGGGTCTTGGGCCCTCAATAGGCTTGCTATGTCCCGCCATCTTCATCGATAAGTCACCAGTGGTATGACCCAGCCCCTCCTGGGCGGTTCATAGCCAGTAGTTATATCCCCAACAAATATCGGGCAAGTAACATACCGACAAACAAAGGGAATTACGTATGTTGTCATAAGGTTTGACCGATAAAGATCTTCGTAGAATATGTAGGAGCCAATATGGGCATCCAGGTTTCGCTATTGGTTATTGACCGGAGAGGTGTCTCAGTCATGTCTACATAGTTCTCGAACCCTTAGGGTCTGCACGCTTAACGTTCATTGACGATATAGTATTATATGAGTTATGTATATGTTGACACCGAATGTTGTTCGGTGTTTCGGGTGAGGTCACACACATGACGAGGAGCTCTAGATTAGTCCAGAGGTAAAGATTAGTATATGTGATAATAGTGTTTGGTCTTCAGAAGGGTTCCGGAATTCACCGGAAGGGGTTCCGGATGTTTCCCGAAATGTTTGGGTACGAGAACACTTTATTTGGGCCAAAGGGGAAAGCCCACGAGGCTTTTGGAAAGTGCAAAAGGGAGTTTTGCGGAGACCAGAGGCCAGACGCCAAGAACCCTGGTGTCTGGGGGGTAGACGCTGGGAACCCTGGCGTCTAGCCCTGGAGTCCGAGAAGGACTCTTGCCTTTCGGGTAAACGGACTTTGAGGAGGCTTTTACTCCAAGTTTCGACCCCAAGGTTCAACATATAAATAGAGGGGCAGGGCTAGCACTCATGACACATCAAGATTCACCAAGCCATGTGCCGGCAACCCCGTCCCTTCTAGTTTATCCTCCGTCATAGTTTCTATAGTGCTTGGCGAAGCCCCGCGGAGATTGTTCTTCACCAACACCCTCACCATGCCATCGTTCTGTTGGAACTCATCTACTCTGTTTATATGTTGATTCCTTTATTTATTTCAAGAAACAAGAAACAAGATGGGAGTTAATGCACCGCGCCTAAGTGTTTTGGGATTATTTTGTTTTTGCAATTAGGGTGACTTATACACCTAGACGGAGGGAGTAGTATATTGATGGTCATACACATAAATAAAATAAAATAAACATTTTTGTCCCTCAAGTTAATACACAATATACATTTGGTCCCTCATCATTTTTAGGCCACATTTAATCCCTCATGACTGTCAGTTCTGCTGGCGGGGTTTTACAAGTGGAGATGTGATCTAGGTGGCCATCGCCACCTGCTTGGGGATCAAGATGATCCAAGGGCGTCGCCCCCTTTCTCCGAGCTCCCCCTTGTTGTTGGATGAGTGGTGGGTGTTTTGGGCCTACCAGCACGCCTGTTGACGGGCTTCTAGATGGTGAGTCACCCTGGTATATGACATCACCATATGCTTTCCCCCCTCGTAGAACTGGCAAGTTAAGGAAAAATCCTAGTAAATATAAATGAAAACCTTTATTGGGAGTTGTAGGGGGTGGGGGAAATGGTATGGCCTCCTATTTGTGTGGTCTTATTCGAAAATATGATTGGGATTTTGTGGGTATCAAAGGGACTATGAGAAAGAAGTATTATCGAGTTTTTTCCCAGAAAGTTAGATTCTTTGAAGTTATTTAGGTGGGACTGGATTCCTTCAATGAGAAAGTCTGGAAGTATCTTGTGTGGGTCTAGACTTGATACCCTGATAGTTAAGTATGTTAAGTTGGGGATAACCTTATTCAAGTAGATGTGGAACATATAAACAGTAATTGTACCCTTTGTGTTGTGGTGGTGTATGGTCTTGCTCATGAGGAATATAATTCTGGTTTCTTACTGAGTTGGTTGTTCTTGTTCTAGTCTTGTGTATCCTTTTATTGTACGGGCCGGGGAGCGGGTTAATATTTTTCGGAGTTGTGATGAGAAAAATAGATTATCTCGGCGGCCTCATTCTTCAAAGTTGTCTAATTCTATTGTTCATACTTTTGACCTGCGCCACGGCAGTGCCCTTGCCGACATTGACAGTCTAGTTGTCCTTCATCAACTGGCGGTCGAAGGAACGACCCATGGAGGTATGGTAGGAAAGCCTTGCGATGCTGACACGCGGTGCAAACGTAGCTGTTGAATAGTTGTGTGTTTGGGTGATGACACGTGGTCCTCTGGGACCAGTGGATAAGACCGGCCTTGTTTGTCATGACCGAACAAGTTAAACTTTGAAGACATTGCAGGGTATTTGGCCCGCGAGAACTAACTATGCGGGAAACATTTCTCGGGTACATGTCGGCCATCTCTTGACAACTCGAGATCGAGATGGACTACGTCACCTCAGCAACAGTCTGACTACTAGAAGGCGACAACGAGCGGACGTTGTAAAGAAAGCTCTGAAGAACCAGTTTCAACCTCGGCGACTGAAGATGATGTACAGCCAGGAGATGCTGAGGTGTGCCCAATATTGAAGAACTGTTCAAGGGCTACTGGCATTGTCTTGGCCCAGGGATCTGTTACCATAACGATTCGCAACCAGGTGGGCTGGGCTGAAGACCCCTGGCCGGTTCCATCCTGGGCCACCCTAAGCGGCCCATAGAGTGCCATACGATGACCCAGGAAGACTTGTAGTACAAGCCGAAGAGACAGAAGTCGTGGAGGACTCTACCTCCACCAACGTAGCCAACTAGGATCTGTAACCCTAGGATCTCCGGTATGTTATATAAGTTGGGGGTTGGCTCATCGTAGCATATATAAAACCCCTTGGTACTTTCTTTGTACTTTGTACACACCCCTATCACAATGTACATGAGTAGCAGTAGGGTATTACCTCCATCACGAGGGCCCGAGCTTGGGTAAAACCTTGCCTCCTGTTACCATCCAGCCTATTCGCCTTCCTGGGCTACCCCATCGAGGAATTTGTTGGAATCGACTCTGACATATTTCGTACGCCCATGCTCTATAGTAGTCATCAGCCACGATTTGTAATCCCCTCACATGAGTTCCACCATTAAACAAATTCAAAGCAGGAGTAGGTGTTACCTCTACCTTGAGGGCCCGAATCTAGGTAAATAAAACCGTGTGTAATTCCCTCTACTACTTTTGGCTATGTTTCCGGACTCCAACGGGTTTTTGCACGTCACTATACTTGGTCTAATAAACATCAAAACCTAACTCTCGATAAATTGGATAGGATTCTTATGTCTAGTGCTTGGAAAGCCTCTCCCCTCTAGCGCATGTGTTTAAATTGGTTAGGGAGCTTTCTGACCATAATCCTCTTATGTTGGATTGCGCTCTTGACCCTACTAAAGTTTAAGACTATGAGATCTTTTAGATTTGATGTGGCATGGTTTAAGAATGAGGATTGCATGCCCTCAGTTCTAAGAAAAAATTGGGAACAACCTATGAGTTACTGTGATTCATTGATTTTTCTTTTAACATTAAGTTGAAGAGATTGAAAAATATTTTACTAGTTGGTTCCAATATATTTGGACATAATAGAAAGAGGAAAAACGAACTACAGGAAGAGCTGATGATTCTTGAGGGTTTAGAGAAGCTAAGAGCCTATGCGTTGCAACGGGAGCAAAAACCAATAACTATGGGCGAAGGCTTCGATAGGTTCACGTCCTTTATTTCAATACATGAATTCTTGTAATAAACTTGGTAGATTTTAAACAAGGTTGGTTTGGAAAAGAAAAAAAGGTTAACTATTGCATAGGGATTACATTAAAAAATGAGACCACCACGACTAACCTTTGGTGATTTATTTTTATAAAACGAGCACACATGGCAGACGAGTATAACATATAAAAACAAGATTCATACAAATGACAAGATAGCAACCGAGTGGTCCACTAACTTGTGTGTGGTCACGAACTTCTGCCGTGAAAATACTCCGAATCAGCCAGTTCGAAAATTTGATCAAATATGGAAGAAACCTGCGACGGGCTGTGTGAAAATTAATGTAGATGCATCATTTCATGCGGAGAACTTGGCAGGAGCTTGCTGAGCTGTGGCGAGAGATTACCGGGGTAATTTGATCGCAACGGCAACCTGGCCTTTGGTTCATATAGAATAAGTGGTTTCGACAGAGATAAAGGATATTCGGTATGGACTTATTTTGGCTTCAAATTTTGGGTGCTTCAATGTAATCATTGAATCAGATAGTTTAAATGCATTGAAGGCAGTTTCAGACCTTGATGCTTACATGAGTCCCGATGTGCCAATCATCACAGAGACTATTCTGCTGGCGATGGACTTTTCAAATGTTAGGTTCGTTCATTGCAGAAGGGAAACCAATCTTGTTGCTGATTGTTTAGCAAAGCACTGCTTTAGTCTTGGTTTATCTGAATTTTGGGACTCTTCCAATCCCCTTGACTTTATTCTTCCACATATTGTAAATGGCATGGCTTATACTCCCTTCGTCTGAAAATACTTGTCATCAAAATGGATTAAAAAAAGATGTATCTAGAACTAAAATACGTCTAGATACATCCCCTTTTATTCATTCTGAGGACAAGTATTTCCGGACGGAGGGAGTACGAGGAATAAAGTTATTTATGTTCAAAAAGAAACTTGTGTGGGGTCAGCTTGATATAAAATCCTGCAGAAGCCCACACGTGGCACTTAACAAAGGACACCCTTGTCTTTTTCTCCCACAACCCTCTTTTGTGGAATGCACGCAATGTGTCTGATGGAATGCGTAGCGCGTCGACGCAGTGGACGCCATCGCCGGCATCTCCTCCGGTTCATAGAAAACTTGATATGAGCACCACGCCCACGTGCAAGACACCGTGTGCACCACCAGGCCCGACGAGGCCATCCTGTGCGTCGACGCGTATATACCAGAGCATCTATGCGCAGCTACTCTGTGGCCCCGTGCACCAGGCTGACCGACATGCTCTGTGTCGGCACATTCTTGCGTCTGGGTTCCTCCGCGGCGTCCACTTCCTCGGGAAGCAAGGTGCCGTGCGGGGTGCGGGGCGGCGTGCACGATTTCGTGGACTGCTATACATTTCATCAAGTACTTCACATGGGTTCCGAAAATGTGGGAATTTTGCAAGATTACAGCCACGAGAGAACAAAAATACAAGGGGTTCTTCATAGAGAAAAAATAATGCCATGTGTAGTCTTCGTGCACGTGCCTCCAAGGACCAGCGCCCTAGAGTTGCAGTCATTACCGTTGAATCCTTGAATCGATCTGAAAAACCTGACACCAAATATTGTTGTTGGGTACGCACAGCGAGAAACCCTAACCTCACCGCCTCCAAGGAGCTGGCAGGAATCTACGCCAGAACTCCGTCTAATCCGTCCCAACAGACGAATTTAAGGAGGATCGAATCCCGGAAGACTGACTCAAAGAAGGGGCGCCGCCATCCGTCCAAACCACGCCCTTTAGAGGACTTAAACCTTACCTATCTACTAGCCGGAGACGAGACATTAGGATTCTCCTCCCCACCATCGGCAGCCGGAGCGGCAGGCGAAGGGGAGCTGAATGCACGGGCTCGCAGCCAGAGATTGAAGGGAGGAAGGCTTTTCCAAGTCGCCTTGAGAGAGTGGAAAGTAAAGTCAATAGATTACTGTATTTGTTTTAAAGCTCACTTTGGTCATTTTGCTTAAGCATATAGTTAATGCGGCCATTATATACAACTGGAGGTGATTATGTGCTCACTGTATAGCTTCGTATTTTTGCCACTTTAACCGGTCAAATTGCCTACATGGCAAATAATGTAGCCTAGTCAGCCAATGTTCTCTCTCTACCTCGCATGGGTCCCTGCTGTCGGTGGGTTGAATAAGAAATGAAAAACTATGCGACAAAATTAGGGATTCAAACCAGGGGCTTGTCGCTGACGCCCAGACAACCCAGCCAATTGAACTAGCAGCTTCGTTGCGTATAAATAAACTAGAGCGCGACCTTGTTATGAGAACACACAAGACGCATGCACACACACTCGCACACAACACGCAAGCGCGCGCACAGCTAGCAGCCTAGCACACAACATGCACATATGACATATCGGAGGCCGTCGGGGCATGCTCCGGTAGCCGCGCCACCATGGTGCGCGCGCACGGCGAGGAGAGCAGCCGGTGTGGGTGTCGCCCCAGTCGTTCATGTGGCCATCTCATGCAAACAGAGAGTTGGTATGTGTTGCGCCGCCTAGCTCGTCTCACAGCTCCTGTACATCCGCCGGCCGGCATCGATCAGTGTTGCCAGTGCGACGCGGCCGGCGATCGCTCATGAGACCCTGTCCCGGATGACCGGCAGCACGACGTGCACCCCAGCACCGTACGTCCACTCCCGCTAGCCATGCCAGGCGGCGGCTGCTCGTTGTTGTGCGTGCGTATTGAGTTGTGTTTGTGCTTGCTTTGTGTGTGTACATGCATGCATGTTGTGAATGGTGAGAAGGGAGAAGCTGCACGATCGCGCCGAGCGGCGGCAGGCTGCGTGCGAAACCAGACGCTGAAGGCCGGGAGACATATGGTCGAGGTGACCACGTGGAAGACATGGCGAGACGGCTCGACCGACAGACGCGTTGGGGATGCAGGACTCCACGGGCTCGGGCTGCATGGCCAATTGGCGAGGTAGTGGACGGACTTGGGCGTGTAGAAGGCTGCAATGCGTGTGTGCTGCGTACGTGCACCCGTGCTGCGGATGATTACCTTACGGCCCTTTCCTCTTCATCCCCCACCAATGCTACATCAACAGAAGTTTACTTAAGGATTAGGGACTGAGATTGACCTGGTGCTTTTTAATTGGATCAAGGAGGAGGCTGGGGCCCCACCCTGGTGAAAAATAGGGGGGGTATTATGGGAAAGTCCCGTAACAGCCCTGTAAAAGGTCCGTGTGTTTACCATTCTTGCTTCCCCCCCCCTCCCCCCAAAAAAATTATTTTCAGGTGGGTGGGGCGCACGCATCCCTCTTAACCAATTGAATTTTGTATTCTTAAGTCGTATATAGTGGTCGTATTCTTAAGTACATTGTTCAAAGTGAGCTTTCAACACAAATACAGTGACCAGCTTTTCCCCCGTAATACCCGGAGCGCCCTTTAGAGGCGATTAGGGTTTGTGGGTGGATCTTGGCGCCGCGTGCTGATCTCTGGCACGGCACACAGGATCTGTGGCTGGAGGATGGCAACATCATCGGGCCATAGCAGCGGGAAGGAGCCCTTGTCTCCCCGTGCGGCAAGGGAGAGGTTAGCGGAGGCCCTAGGCAAATTGGACATCACCGAGGAGGAGGCTACGCCGCCTGTTCTGGATGATAGAGATGAAGGGATTCAAGAGAGGTGGATGTTGGTTGGAAAAGTGCTACATAGGAGGGTTCTTCACATCCAAACAATTATAAGCGCTCTCCATCCAGCTTGGGGAAACCCTAAAGGTTTGGTCTTTAGATTGGTTGGAGAGAATATGTTCGTGGCTGAATTTGCTAGCCAAAGAGACAGGGATCCGTCTGGGAAGGGGTGCCATAGCATGTTAGTAAGAATGCTGCCGTCTTGGCGGAGTTTGATGAATGCATGCGCCCATCTGAACTGAGTTTTGACAAGATCCATATGTGGGCGAGGGTAGTAAATCTTCCTTTCAACCTGCATAATGACAAATGGTGTGGTGCCATTTCAAAGCAGATTGACAAGGAGGCAACTCGTGTGTAGTTTGATCATGCTAATGGCTATCTAAGAGCCAGAGTTTCAGTTGATGTGGAAAAACCTCTGAGGTGGTGGATTCTGATTGAGTCGGCGCGGAGGAAGAGCATGGATCTTTATGATATTCTCTATGAAAATGTTCCACACTTCTGCTTTTCATGTGAACGCTTGGGCCACTCTGATTTGCACTGTCCGAGCCCTGGAACGAGGGATGCTAATGGGGATCTTTCCTTTGGGAAAGGGTTGCGGGCATCAGATGATCGCAAAAAACCTGATGCTAGTGAGTACGTGCCAAAAGAGCAATCAAGCAACCAGAGAGATACAGCTGGTACAAAGGGTTCAGGTACTGCAGTTGAGAAAGGAACCAAGGTTACTTCCCCAGCAAAGAATATGAATCAAAACAAAAGAAAAGGGGGGCCGCCGAGGAACAAAAAGGAGTACAGGAGGGTTATGCCCTTGCTGATGAACGATCCACACAACCAGGGGGGGCAAACAGGGGACTGATAAGGACCCGACCGACTCCTCTGAGAAAGGTGAGGATGGCGAGAGGTCGCCAAAGAAAAAGAAACCTACTCCGGTTAACTCCGGGACATCGGCAGAGGCTGCGGTGCAGCCTTGCCAGTCGCCATGAATTGCCTTAGCTGGAACTGCCGTGGGCTTGGGAACCAAGTGGCAGTTCGTGAGCTTCCAGTGTAGTGAAGAAAGAAGGGCCATGTCTTATATTTGTAATGGAGACAAAGATTGCAGCTAAAAGAGTGGAAAACCTAAAGAATCAACTTGGTTTTGTAGGCTATTTCGCAGTAGACAGTGATGGTCTAAGTGGAGGTATTGGTTTGTTTTGGTCAGCCGAAGTGCAGGTTGAACTTCAAAACTATAGTTCTGGCCATATAGATGTAATGGTGTAGAAAAGTGATCACATCTCTGAAAAATGGAGACTCACGGGATTCTATGGAGCCCCACGAGCATCAGATAGACACCATAGCTGGAGATTTCTTTGAACCTTATTCTCCATCCAGCACCCAGCATGGTTATGTATTGGTGACTTTAATGAAACCTTATTTGCATCGGAGCACTTTTCATGAGATGCCTGTCCGGAGTGGCAGATGAGGGCGTTCCGAGACATAATTGATGAGTGCTTCTTCCAGGACCTAGGGTGGACTGGAATGGAGTATACATGGGATAATGGCCAAGCAGCTGATGACAATGTTAAAGCTCGGCTGGATAGAGCATTTGGCAATCCGGAGCTCATCAACCGTTTTGGCCATACTAGAGTTCGACACATTAGTACTACGGAGTCTGACACTGCTTTGTGCTGGTACAGCTGCGGGAACATGTTGTCGCGGGGGGAAGACAAGGAGCGAAACAATTTCGATACAAGGATGTGTGGCAGACACATGCAGATTATGATAGTATTGTCATGACTAATTGGCAAAAGGGGCGGGTCAGCAAGGGCTGGCAGGAGTACTTGGTGCGCTCAATAACATGCAGAGCTCATTATCTGCATGGGGCGCATGGGAGTTTGGCAGTTTGACGTCTACAGTCAGGAAGCTCCGGGAGAAGTTGAACCGTCTGAGGAGCCGAGCGGCTGGGAGAGGTCCCACTGATGAAGAAAAGGCTACAGTCAAAAAGCTTAGAGAAGCAATTCATCAGGAGGAAATATGGATGCGGCAACTGTCTAGAGTGTCGTACCTACGCGAGGGCGATCGAAATACAAAAAAATTTCATGCACAAGAAGCACAACGAAGGAGAATAAATAAGATTGAAAGGCTTGAGCGTGCAAATGGGTCAGTTTGTCAAACACGGGAGGATGATCATATTGAAGTACAACAATTCTTTCAAACTCTGTACACATCCCAAGGGTTTAAACCGCTTGACGAACTGATGAATTTGGTTCCAACTCGAGTGACCGCTCCAATGAATGAACATCTTGATATGCCGTTCACGGAGAAGGAGGTACGAACTGCTTTGTTTCAGATGGCTCCTTCCAAGGCGCCGGGTGTGGATGGTTTTACCGCGGGATTTTTTCAGAGACACTGGTCATTATTGAAAGATGATATAGTCCCAGCGGTGTTGGATTTCCTGAATGGGGGTGAGCTACCTGCAGGCATGAACGATACGACAATCACATTAATCCCTAAGGTACGCCACCCGCAGAGGATAAATCAGTATAGACCGATTTCCCTTTGTCCAGTTCTGTACAAAATCGCTTCCAAATGCATTGTCAACAGGATGAGGGATTTTCTCCATGAGATAATAGGTGAGGAGCAAAGTGCGTTTGTGCCTGGGCGCCTCATCACGGATAATGTTCTTGTTGCACACGAAAGTGTTCACGCAATGAAGAAGAGGAAGAAGGGAAAGAATTGGGTTTGTGGAGTCAAATTAGACATGATGAAAGCATATGACCGTGTTGAATGGCATTATCTCGAAGCTATCATGACTAAATTGGGATTCAGCTCAATATTTATCCGACTGATTATGAAATGTGTTTCATCGGTTCGGTTTGCAGTACGTGTGAATGGTGAGTTACTGCCTTTTTTACCCCATCTAGAGGTTTCAAGCAAGGAGATCCCGTTTCACCGTATCTTTTTCTTCTATGCGCGGAGGGCTTCACAACTCTGTTGAACAACTTTGGTGGAGTCCATGCGGACAAAGGAATCCGAGTATGCACCCAGTCACTGTGGATTAATCATCTACTGTTTGCGAACGACAGCCTTATCTTTATGCAAGCAAAACTGGAGAGTGTGATGAGGTTGAATAACATCTTGAGGATATATGGCGATTGTTCGGGCCAATGCGTGAACAGAGACAAGAGCTCTATTTTTTCAGTCCAAATACACCACATCCGGTTAGAGTTATGTTGAAAGGTGCCACAGGCATTGGGGTTGAGGCATTCAATGAAAGATATCTGGGTCTTCCCACTGTAGTTGGACGAATTACATTTGGTACCTTTGACATCATTGGTGAGAGAGTGAGGTCACAACTGAATGGTGGTACAGAACGTTTGGTGTCTTGCGCGGCGAGGGAGATATTAATCAAGTCAAAGGCTCAGGCAGTCCCGACATACACTATGGGTTGCTTCAAGCTCACGAAAAAAGTGTATAAGAACATCTCCTCACCGATGGCAAAGTTCTGGTGGAGTAGCTCGATTGACCGAAATTCCATGCAGTGGATAGATTGGAAGTCCTTGTCGCTTCCAAAAATAAGAGGAGGAATGGGGTTTCCAGATTTGGAATGCTTCAATGTTGCATTGTTGGGAAAACAGGGATGGCGGCTGATTACAAACCCGCATGGTCTATGTTCTAGAGTGCTAAAAGGAAGATATTTCCCGACGACTGATTTTATGCATGCTACTGTTCCGCGCAACGCTTCGGCTACCTAGTGGGCGATAGTTGCAAAGAGGAGCATTGGAGGCTGGGCTGTTGAGGAGGATCGGGGATGGTTCCTCTGTAAGAATCTGGGAAGATAGATGGCTGCCAGGGAGATTGTCACTTTGACCTACGGAGCAGATTGGTTCTGCTACGCTGTACATGGTTGCAGATTTGATTGACAATGAGAGCTGGTCCTGGAAAGCTGATCTAGTTAGGAATAACTTCATACCCCCAGACGCTGATGCAATTCTCAATATTCCGCTCACACAAGGTGGTGGTGATGATTTCTAGGCTTGGGCTCATGAGAGGTCGGGTTCCTAGACTGTAAAATCCGCGTATCGTGCTCTAATGACTCGTAACGAGTAGTTAGCTCTAGAGGAAGGGACGATTATAGAATCTTCAGAGAACAATAAGCAGGTGTGGACGAGACTATGGAAACTAAAAGTGCTTCCCAAGGTCCGTGTGTTCTGGTGGTGAGTCCTTCGGGGTATACTACCGGTGGAAACAACACTACAACACAGGCATATAGCAACCTTAGCGCGATGCAAGGTCTGCAAAGGTACGAATGAAGATATGCTTCATGCATTGATTAAGTGCTCTCATGCGCAAAGCTTGCGGGCATAAGCGAGAAGCTGGCTGCACCTCAAGTTGTCGGAGCTACACCCTTGTACGTGGTGCAAGGATATCCTCTGTGATCCACGTTTTGCTGAGGCGGACAGGGCAAAAATAGTTACTGTCATGTGGGCGATCTGGGCATCACGTAACAGCATAACACATGATAGAGTGAGTATGGACCCAGTCCAATCCATGAAGCGTATAAGAGAAACACTGGCTCTATTGGAACTCCCATTGGAGCAGACCAAAACACTGCCTGGGTATGGATGGAGACCGCCTGAAGTTGACTGGGTAAAAATCAATATGGATGCTAGTGTTTCAGTGATTGAGAAAAAGAGTGGAATAGGAGGTTTAGCTAGATCTCCTTCTTCGTTTGTTGCTGCCTGGAGTAAGCCTTACCCCGATGTCACAGATCCTCTTATTGCAGAAGCGTTGGCGTTGCGAGATGGGGTAATATTTGCAAAGCTCCGGGGGTTCTCGCGAGTGGCTATGGAAACAGATTGTTTGGAGATGGTACAGCTATGGCACTCGCGACGCTTTTCGCGCTCTATTGTAGCGCCGTTACTTTTAGAAATTGATGAGCTAGCCTTATGCTTTCTTTCCTTTGATATTCAACATGTAATAAGAAGTGCCAATATGCCGGCCCACTTGTGTGCGAAACATGCAAGCACTTGGGGTTACCGACTGTTGGATGGACTCCCCGCCCGGTTTCCTCATGACCAGCGTGATGGATGATCGTGTTGGTGCCATTGTTGTTGAATAAAGCTCATAGTTTCCCGCAAAAAAACACAAATACAGTGACCATTGATGCACTTTTTAAAGGCTTAGTAAGCAAGAAACAAAAACATGAAACAAACTAAAAAATAGAAAAGGAATCTAAGGTTACACCTTGTCACGTGGTTTTATCTGCATCATGTTGGCGCTAGATTATCCCTTACCTGCTTCCTCATTAGTATGTTTAGCTCGAGCCTGCTCCCCAGCATCAATAGTTGTTAGCTAGTTTTCGGCCCTGTTTGGTTCAGCTTTTATCGACAGATTTCACTGTCGCGCAGCAGAATCTGAACCAAAGAGAGAACCCAGCAGAATCCGATTTCAGAAATCCGCTGCCAAAATCTGAACCGAAAGCAGAAGCAGGCCAGGATGTGCTTTCCAAAATCTGATTGCGCTGTGGGCCAAAATCTGTAAAAGATGCATCAGCTGGTTTGCCAAATGGCCAACATCTTTTTCACATCAGATTTTCCACAGCTATTTTTCAACAGCAGATTTTTCATAGCTGCTTTTAGAAAATCCACAGCCGAACCAAACAGGGCCTTCAACTGATACCTCTTATATCTACTCCTAGTTGGCCAGTTGGTAGGTCGTGTCGCATCTTCGTATCCCTCCCCCACCCCCTCATACGATCTCCCCTCGACCGATCGAACTAAGCCACTCACCGTTTTCCCCTCCCCACGATCCCTCACGCAAACAAAAAACCCAGGGAAGAAAAACCAGCAAAATCAGCCTAAGGCTCGTCGTAATGGTAGTATCATAGCTAGTACATGCATGCCAACTAGGCAATTTTGATGATGTGTCATAACATTAAATAAAGAAAGAGATGATGGAGTATCATATCATGATACTGTATCATAATAAATTCCATGCTGCTTTGTGTCATGCATGGCAATAAAATAAAGTACTACATGATACTAATATATGATACTATGCATTAGGGAGGTAGTATCATATAGTAGTATCATATGCACGATACTAGTATATGATACTCCCTATTACAACCAGTCTAACTGAAACCTACCCCCTCCCTCGTGCGGTTTATGTAGACCAATCCACAAAGCGAAGCGTAGGCGGCCGCCCATCGCGTGCGCCTAGGTAATGGCCCCTCCTGAATGGCAAACATCATAGATAAGCTGACACGGTAATCCCACCGGCCACCTAGAGCCTCGATGCAACATGGAGCTTCATTCTCTGGGAACTTATTAACTTAGAAGACAAGTAACACTATGTAGATGTAAATTCAAAGGTAGTAAAAAAATCGGCCGACGTCTCTTTCAGTCCACTCACATGCAAAAAACCAGGTGTTTTATATAGGAGAATAACGCAAAATAGAACAAAAGAGAAGAAAAGTAAATTTTTTAAAATGGTTACAAAAATTTATGTTACTCCCTCCATTTTTGTATACAAGATCACTTGAAAGGATCGATATAGTTGACTAGAGGGGGATGAATAGGCAACTAACACTTTTTAGCTTTTCTATACCAATTTAAACTTTGCATCAAAATAGGTTGTCTAGATATACAACTAGGTGAGCAACCTATATGATGCAACAACAACAAGCACAAAAACAAGCAAGGAAAACAACACAAATAAACTAGCACAAGTAAAGTCACGAGATAACCAAAAATGGAGCCGGTGAAGACGAGGATGTGTTACCGAAGTTCCTTCCTTTTGAGGGGAAGTGCATCTCCGTTGGAGCGGTGTGGAGGCACGATGCTCCCCAAGAAGCCACTAGGGCCATCGTATTCTTCTCACGCCCTCACACAATGCGAGATGCCGTGATTCCACTATTGGTGCCCTTGGAGGCGGCGATCGGACCTTTACAAACAAGGTTGGGGTAATCTCCACAACTTAATTGGAGGCTCCCAATGACACCATGAAGCTTCACCACAATGGAATATGGCTCCACGGTGACCTCAACCATCTAGGGTGCTCAAACACCCAAGAGTAACAAGATCCGAAAGGGATTAGTGGGGGGATCAAATTTCTCTGGGGGGAAGTGTGGGTCGGGGCCTTCTCAACCAATCCCTAAGAACCAACAAGTTTGATTGGCTAGGGAAAGAGATCGGGCGAAAATGGAGCTTGGAGCAACAATGGAGCTTAGGGATGAAAGAGGTAGTCAACTCGGAGAAGAAGACACCCCTTATATAGTGGAAGAACAAATCCAACCGTTATCCACCAACTCAGCCTGTGAAGCACGATACTAGGACGCGGTACTACCGCTACGGCACACAGTACTACCACAAGACACCGCGGTACTACTGCCCATGCAGCAGGAACCAAACCAACCCTGACGCAAGGCAGGGATAGTCCAGATTTGGAAAGGTACGGACATATAAAAATACATTCATGGCAACTTCCGCTGAGTTGGGATCTGTGCAAAAATCCGACATGATAGTACCGCATGCCAGGAGCGGTACTACCGCGTAGGGCGCAGATGTAAAAAATTACATCCGCCTCTACTTCCACTCATGTTGATGTGCCAGGCCAGGGCTCATGTTACTACCGCACCCATGGGGTGATACTACCGCGTAGGGCGCAGATGTAAAAAAATTACATCCGTCCCTACAACCGCTCGAGCGGCTAAGCCTGGCCAGAGGCCACGGTACTACCGCTCGCAAGAAGCGGTACTACTGCACCTACGGCCGGTACTGCCGCAAGGCCCCGCGGTACTACCGCAAGGCCCCGCGGTACTACCGCTCTGAAGAGCAGTACTACCGCGTGCCTTAGAATAACAACACTAGAAGTCCTTCATTTCGCAGAGACACAGAAAAACGGAGGATGCTCCAAAGAGCCAAAGGAAAGATGGTGCAAAAGGAGTAGACGTGTATGTCATGATTCCACCAAAACCTTTCCAAAGCGAACCCCTCTTAATAGTACATCTTTCCTACGATTCAAATCCACCGAAAAGAAACGTAGAGAAACACCGTCTTCAACAGTCTTCGAGGGGCATCAAATCGTCTTGTGCCTAGTCATGATATGTCTGAAATACTCAATGCATACGATTAGTCCGCAAAGCATTGTCATCAATCACCAAAACAACTAAGAGATAAATATGCCCTTACACCACTTCATATTTTTATGTCTAACTTTGACTATTAATTTTACCAACAAAATATGAGTCATATGCCACAAAAGTATGTCACTGGATGCACATTTTAGAGAACTTTTCGATGATATATTTTTTACGACATATAGCTCATATTTTGTTGATCAAAATTAAAATTCAAAGTTTGACACAAAAAATAAAGTGGCATTGTATACATAAATATGTGAACATAAAAATAATAATATGTGAACAAGTTTCTTTATTTTCATAAACATTTCTGTAAATTTCATGACCATTTTTTGATGTTTACAAAAATTAATATATGTCATGAACATTTTTTAAAAACTGCACATACAAATTTTTAAATAGTTATGGAATTTTAATGTATGCCATGAACATTTTTAAAAATTGAACAAACAAGGTTTTATACTTTACTGAACATTTTTATACATATGAACATTTTTGGAAATGTTGCAAACATTTTTAATGGTTAAAAACACTATTTTACATGCCATGCACATTTTTCATAAATTGGAGGAATAATGTTTTACATCTCATTGAAGATGCTATAAAATGTCATGATTTGTTTACATCTTGTGAACATTTTTAATGGTACCAACATGAATTAAAATGTCATGAACAATTTTTAGAAACGTGTGAACATATTATAAGTGCAATGACCTTTTTTCCCTTATTAAAATGCGTAAGCACTTTGTTTTTTTTAAATACAAAACCCCTTTATTAAGTGTGTGAGCACTTCTTTTGAGGTGCGTGAACATTTTGTAGGACTATATATAAAACCGTTTGCGTTCTCGCTAGCTGGGCCTGGGCTACAAACGAAGCGAGGTGAGGCGAGCCGAGGCAGACGCGCCCCTTCCACGGGAGCGCGGCGTCTCCTGCTCCCCGTCCTGCGGAAGGCGGCGTCTCCTCCGGCGACGACCGCCTTCCCCTCCTCCAGCGACGATCGCCTTCCCCTCCTCCGGCGAAGCGCGGTGTCTTCTCCTCCCGTGACGGCTCCCTGAATCCGCCGCGCCGCGCGTTTCTCGGCTCGCGTGTGAGTCCGCGCTCTCTCCTCCCTCCTCCCTTTGCTAGGGTTTTAAGGCTTTAAGCGGCGAGGACGACGGGGGTAATCAGTTCGTTTTCGTCCTGCAATTAGGTGGAGCGCAGGAGCGATTCCGGCGGCGGGGGAGGGGTGGCCGCGGCTGCTGTCGGGGGTCAATTCTCACCGTACGCTTCGGTCTTCCTTTGCTGTCGCATGGACTTCGGGTGTGCCGGTGGTGGCCACTGCCGTGGGATCGAGGTACTGCCCCCTGATACGAGCTCTGTTTCCCCCTTGCTTCATCTGCCCAGCGAATTGGTGCTTGAGGTCCTCGGATTTGGGCCCGGGTTTGTGGGTGGTGCCATGCCGTTCAACTTATTTCTACAGATTGAGTTGTTTGGGGGTTACATTCCTGTTTGTATGCTTATTAATTTGTCTTCCTCAGTCGCAGATTGTACCAGATTGTCTTCTTATCATACAATTGAAATTAATTGCAAAAGTTCCCTTGATCTGCTAGCATTTGAGTTCCATTCATTGTTTCTGGTGAACCATACGCCAAGTCATTGTCTGGCTTGTGGTATTAGTTTGTCAGCTGCTCCTTATGTAGGATTAGGTTTTGAAATCTCTCATCTAAGAAGGTACTGATTGTCTATTATTATACAGTTCCAGTACAAAGGTTTCCTTAATCACCTACGATTTGAGTTGGACACATTCTCTTCTTAGGTTTTGAACTAGTTTTGTTTGAGAGTTAGAAATTCAATCTAAATTTATTTCCGGAATAGGTATCAAACTGACAAGTAAATTTTTGCAGTGGCTTGACACTTGCTGTTTTAAGATTTAGCACCCATTTGTCTTCTAGAATTAGATATCAAATTGGTTAGTTGTATGCTCATATTCATTATACTCGTCCATTGTTTTGATTCCAAATGGTGGCAAGCCCCAAAGTTCCTACAAAACTGATATATTCACCTAGCTGTGATACTGATATGCATGATCACTTTTTTTGATTTGGCTTAAATGTTTACCCATGTTTTTTTTATTCTTTACAAACTGTCAAATATGCTGCCTCTTTTTGGCCTCCTTTTGTTAGAACCATGTTGCTGTTGATGCGCTCACTTTGCTTCATAACATTGCTACATGTGTAGTCTAGGGATAAGGTTGCAGCTAGTACAGATATGCTTTGTTTTGTCTCAAACATAGTAACTTTTGTTTCCTTTGCTTACAATCCTTTCAGGAATATAATTTTCTGTAAGTATGATGGTTTTACTCTTCAGTAACCAACTTCTTTCTGCTCTTGCATGGTATTTTAATTATCCAGTCACCCAGCTCCTTGTAGCCGTGGACTTTGGGTGTGCCGGTGATGACTACTGCCGTGGGCTAGAGGTGTTGTCCCTGATACGAATTCGGTATGCCCCCTGCTTCATCCGCTCTGCTAATTGGTGTTTGAGGTCCCTAAATTTGGTCCTGGGTTTGTGGGTGCTGCCTCGCGGTTCAACTTGTTTGTGCAGCTTGGGTCCTGGTTCCCTGTTTGGGGGTTCGTTTCTTGTTTGTTTGCTTATTAATTCATCTTCCATAGGGGTTTGCTTAACTAAAACTCTACTTCATGTAGGCTTTAGAATCTCTATTTTGGAATGTAGCAAATTGTCTATCATTTAATTAGAATTAATTGCAAAAGTTCCCTTGTTCTGCTAACATTTGAGTTTCATACATTGTTTTTGGTGAACTATACGTTAAGTCGTTGTCTGGCTTGTGGTATTTGTTTGTTGGACAGTTAATCAGCTACTTCTTATGTATCATTAGGTTTTCAAATCTCTCATTTAAGAAGGTACTGATTGTCTATTGTCATATAGTTATCGTACAAAGGTTTTCTTAATCACCTATGATTTGAGTTCCACGCATTCTCTTCTTAGGTTTTGAACTAGCTTTGTTTGAGAGTTAGAAATTCAATCGAGAAATTATTTATCAAATAGATATCAAGCTGACAAGTAACTTTTTGCAATGGCTTGGCACTTGTTGTTTTAAGATTTAACACCCATTCCTCTTCTAGAAATAGATATCAAATTGATTAGTTGTACGCTCATATTCATTATACTCGTCCATCGTTTTGATTCCAAATGGTGTAGCAAGCCCCAAAATTCCTACAAAACTGATATATTCACCTAGCAGTGATACTGATATGCATGATCACTGTTGTTTGATTTGGCTTAAATGTTTACCCATGTTCCTTTTATATTTTACAAACTGAGAGATATGTTGCCTCTTTTGGCCTCCTTTTGTTAGAATCATGTCGCTGTTGGGGCGCTCAGTTTGCTTTTTAAAATTGCTACATGTGTGGTCTAGGGATAAGGTTGCAGCTAGTACGGATTTGCTTTCTTTTGTCTTGAACATAGTACTTTTGTTTTCTTTGCTTAGAATCCTTTCAGGAATCTAGTTTTCTGTAAGGATGATGGTTTTGCTCTTCAGTAACCTACTTTTTTCTGCTCTTGCATGGTATTTTAATTATCTAGTCACCCAGCTCTGCACCCTGTTAAACTCTGAAGTGTGGTGGGTTTGGGAAATTTCTGGATAACTCTATTCCTCTCTAGTCTGTACAATACATATATTGGTTTACATGGGCCATGTGGGCCAGACTTACTCACACATATACGGCCCAACAAACTCTAATACTATTTCATACACTGTTTTTGCTGAACTGGCTGTGATTGGAGTAATTTGCTTATTTGACAAGTTGTCATACTCCCTCGGATATGTGTATTATTCGGCATTATGCATTTGCGCTTACTAATTGATTAGTCTGACATAATTAAATATTTTCTTCCAGTTATCAAGCAATTAGGGATCAAATATGGCGTCATGCCAAGAATGAAAGCGGGCTGAGAGAGAGGCCGGGAAGAAAGTTGCACAGGCTTTCAAGGAAGGAGCTATTTGGAGGTTGAAGTTGCGTATTCTTACTTGGTTAATGTGGATTTTGCTATGCGCTGAGTGGATATCAACAAACCGGGTACATGATGGTCTGCGCATGGCAATTCTAGCAGCGCCATGGACAATCGGTATTTTGTATTGCTCTACGGATTGGGTCCGAGATGTTTGCTGGGTTCTTATGCTGTACATTTGGCCTCAATGGATGCTGAACCTAGTATGTATCCTCATCTTCCTAAATTTATTTCAGCGAATGGTGATATATAGCCTATATAGAAATACTATAGAACCCCGCACTTGATGATCATGGACTAGTTTATACTCCCTCCTTATATTAGTTTACAGAGGGAGTACTATCTAGGAGAGCAAGAACTAATTTAGCAATCCTTATGTATCAAAGTTGCAGAATTCCTTTTTTTGTGTGTGTTTGGCCACTCACAGTTCTGTTTATAGTCATTAACATCACTGTTTTGTTTGTGTGTGTTGCTCTATCTACTGCTTACAGTAATACTCCAATTTCTAGTACGAGTAGTATTAAACTATTAATTCTGTTGCTTGAGTTAATAGATAGCAGAAACCAATCCTATCATGCTTAAACTAATATGCTCCACAATTATTGGTTCGAAGCACATGTCTTTTCATAAGTTGTATGTTGCAAAATAACTTGATTTTTGTGTGTGTATGATCTAAAGATACCCGGAGAGGGATCAGTGAGACAGTATCTGAACAAGTATGGAGTTGTTGATACGCACCCAATTGAGGGTGGTGGTTCAGCGGTCATCTGCACCAAGTATGGTAGAAATCTGTGGTCAGGGTTTATTAAGGTGATAACTGATGCTCATAACCGGCACCAAAGTTGGGGCGGGCAATTCACTATGGAGGATCTAAGGATGAGTGGACACCGCTGCCGCATTAAGCGTGAACCCATGTGCGATGGAAGTTTTGCCAATCTGCTATTAGATCTGTCCATGTTGGCTAGGCTATTGCTGGTAGATGAATTCAGAGATTCCCAAGGATATCCAATTAGTTATATCCAGGAATTGTACAACTTGATGGTCTCCCCTACAGTTGGTTCATGTCCTTCAAAGGCAAAGAAGGAAAAGTTCCTTAAATTCCTGCACAACCATCCAGCAGTCAAGTCACCAAGAGCAGTCACGATCCTCATAAGTGCAGTCTTCCAAGCCTATAAATCAATGGGTCAAATAGAGAAACAGAAAGTTGATGACCTTGTGGCTAAGACCAAGCTTACTACTAAGGATTGGAGGGTAGACGCTGCGTTGAACTCGTTACTTAACAAGGTGTTGCTATTCAAGTACAACGACCCCAATAACACTCTGACCAGTTATGCTCCCAATTCGTGTGACCTTTTTAGGTTCTTACGGAACTTCCAGCAGCATGGCGGGGATGTAAGTTTTCTCATAATTCGAGTAATCCACACGCTTGTATTTTAGTTGTCGTCTGAAATAACGATATATGTTGTGCTTGACAGGCCAATCAGGGTGATAAAAAACAAAACATCTCTAACCTTGAGGAACTGGAGTATATTGCTTCATACATATTTCCAACTTTCATATCTACGCTTATTGAATATCTTGTTATGGTGTTGGATATGCAGGGGATGTAAGTCTAAAGTTTGATTTTGTTTGCTCTATTCAAAATTGATGTTCCATCATAACTGATTTGTTATGCAGGTTACAATATGCTTGGGAGAACTACACGTGTTCAGCTTAGAGACTCACAGTAATGAAAGGTAATTCTATCTACTTTAGAGAACATGGAAAAAGTCGTGCTTTCAACATGTCCCAGGTTTGGTGGTCCTGACACTTGTTTTTTTTTGGTTGAAATTGCAGAGAGAACACTAAGTGAGAAGCGATTATCAAGGACATGAGACCTGGGCATGTGGTTGAAATTGCAGAGAACAAGTGAGAAGCGATTGGCATGCAGGCCTGGACATATTCTGAGTTGACGAAGAATTAGTTGTTAGCACTCAATTGCAGAGCGATCAGATTAGCTTTTCTTGTCCTGATGCAGGGTATATCGTCTGTTTAGATGTATGTGCTTATTTTTGGTCACTCACCATTGCTTCGGTTAGCACTCGGTCTGTTTCAGACTAATAGAATTAGATGTTAGCACGCTGTCTTAGTTTTGGTCACTGACCATTGCTTCGGTTAGCACTCAATCTGTTTCAGACATCTAGAATTAGCTTTTAGCATGCTGTATGACTAGGCTCTCTTGAATGAGGACACTGCCCCTCTTTTAGCACTACGCTGCTTTGTTACTGGTCAATGGAAGTACTTGTTTTCGGTCACTGACCGTTGGTTCTACTTTGTATGAACTCCTATCTTTTTCATGACGCTGGCTGTTGCTTGTTATTGGTCAATCTGATTCAGACCTCTAGAATCTGATTCCCTTTAGTACTCTGTATGCACTTATATGGTTTTGTTACTTTGTATGACAACTTCCTGTGAAGATATAGTGCCACAAGGAGCCTGGCAGCTAACTCTACCTTTTAATCTCCCACTTATTGTTATCTCCTGGACATTACCCAAGGTAAAATAAAGCGGTCAAAATGGGGTCATCCCTTGCCTTCAATAAGAAGAGGACATTACTTAAAGCGCGAGATTGAGCTGGTGCTATTGTCTGTGCATACTGAAGAAGTACGGTGGCCTCACTAGCTTCCACTGTTTCTATACAACAAAACAGAGCTGCTAATTATTAGGTACTATATATCTCACTCATATTAACAATCTTACCATCTTCTCTTCACAAAACGCCACTATTTGTCAATCAGATCGACACCTAACTCCAAGTCAGGCTGAGAAATTCAAAAAAAAAGGTAAGGCTGAGAAAAATACATTTTTTCCTGCAAATACACAAAGCCTCCGTATCTTTCCATTGATAGAAGAATAGGGAATTAGTACAAAGTGATGGCACAACACATGCATGATCGCAAGATGGAGTGAACACGGTGCCCAGAGCAGAGAGACAAGAGAGAGAAGGGTTGCTCGGCCCGAACAAACACACAACACAGCTAAACTCCCTAACATGAGAAGCAATCTGACCCAATGTCGGCGGTAAAACCGGCAGACCTCAGGGTAGGGGGTCCCGAGCTGTGGATTTCAAATCGTTGGTAACATGGGATGAAGGAGACAATATTTACCCAGGTTCGGGCCCTCTCGAAGAGGTTCCTGCTTTGATTGTGTTGATGATGATGTATCGAGTACAGGCTTGATCTACCTCAAGATCGTAAGTAGAGATCTAACCCTAATGCTAGGTGTATGTAGTTGTGATCGAGTCCCCCCTACAGGCTAAACCCTTTTGATGCGGAGCATCCTACGGCCATCCCCATGGACCTGTCTACGTCTGCCCAAGCACCAAGTGGTCCGATGACAAGAGCTCGTGCCCGCGCTATCGAAACCTATGTGAACTCGCTCCTCTTTGAACTTACACATTCCGCATGTGAGACATGGCTACTACCTCAATCAGAGACCTTATGCATGCTCAGGTACTTGGATGAGGGACGTGAAGATGCTATACATCAAACGGACAAGACGGCGACGACACCAAGTACAAGAACCAAGTGGAAGAGCTGCCAGAAAGCTACAGCCAGCGGACGACCGGTAGTTACCGGACGTCCGACAGCTGGAGGTCCAGCCAGCCAGAAGGCCCAGTGAGGAACACTACAACGGACGGACGACCGACCCATACCGGGCGTTCGACACCCTCCCGCGCCTGGACGTCTGACCCACTCCGGAAATCTAGCATCCCTGTTCCAGAACCAAAACACCAGCAGACCGAGGCTTTCCGGACGACCGACCAGCGGACGTCCGACTGCGTCCGGAAATCCGATGACGCCTCAGCCGAGCCGAAACGTCAGAAGTCCGGTCCTTACCGGACATCCGGTCTCTCGTGAGCCATCGGATGACCGGTAACTACCGGACGTCCGACGCCTATCTAAGCACAGTTTCAAGTCCAAGGCCCATGTACCCCCTCACTTCGCCCTCATTTGCACTAAGACTATATATAGGACCCCTCCTCCTCCTAGCTAGGGTTAGCAAAGTGATAGCTCATTCATATTAGAGCCTTTGCTCCTTGTATCCACCTCCTCTTGCGAGAGAGGGACTACTCCCATGGAGAGCAAGCCCTCCATGTGAGAAGATCCTACGGGATTCAAGACCCCGAAAGGGAAGATTCATATCCGGATATCAAGACATCTCTGCTCACTGATTGGGAAGAATTACCTATGTATCTCAGTGTGTTGACTTTGGATCTTTGTCACCTTTATATGTTATGTGGATTTAGCGTATGTGTAATTGGATCTTGTTTATTTAGTGTTTTTCCTCTCGTTTCCCCTAGTGATCAACATTTATACATGATAAATATTTTTCACATACTTGTTCAACATTTTTATATACTTGTCACTTTTATACATGATCAACATTTTTCACATACTTGTTCAACATTTTTATATAGATGATAACCATTTTCTCAAATACTTGTTCAACATTTTCCAAAATTCTTGTTCAACATTTTTCAATACTTGTTCAACATTTTTGTATACATGATCAATATTTTTTTCAAATACTTGTTTAACATTTTTCAAATTCTTGTTCAACCTTTTATTCAAATACTTGTTCAACATTTTACAAATGTTCTTGAAAAAGTGTTTTTTGTAATATATATATTTAGAATATTTTAAAGTATAAACAAAAGTAAAAAAGGAAAGCAAAAAATAAAAACAAAAAACATGAAAAAGCAAAACAGAAAATAGGCTGGTGTTTCTCGAGCGCATGGGACGGCTTAGATGCTTGCGCCCTTCAGCGAGTCAGACGCCTCGACTCGCTGAACGCGAGACAGAGCGGTGCCCCTGGAGGGCGTAGTTTTTTACCGCCACTATTACTTGAGTTAGCAGTAGCGGGCACTAATTGCGGGCCGTCACTGATATTTTTGGACAGATTTGCTCTGGGACCAAAAAATATCAGTGACGGGTACATTTGGCTGCTCGCCACTGATAAGTCAAATATTAGTGGTGGGCGCAGTTTTGAACATGTCACTGGTAACATTTGTTTCATGACAAATCTGGACACCTGTTTTTTTATTGAGGAAACACAGTGGGGAAGACCACCACTGTAACTCATTTTCTATTAATTGGTGGGACAATTACAGGTGGCTATACACATGTATGCCTGAATGTATACAATGGGATAAATTACAAAGTGTCTAGCCAAGCTTGCATTCCCTCTTTTAGACTAGGTTTTGTCTTCTTGATGATGGTGCTGATGTGCTCCTTGAAGCATGATATGCAATATGCAGTGTCTTTGGTTTTGTTGTAAAAAATGATGGCATTTCTGTGTTTCCAGATGCTCCAAACACAAGATAGCTTTTGTCCCATTATATTTGGTAGACCCTTCTTGAACACTATTAATGCTAGGATAGACTGCGAAAAGGATGTTATTACTATTGGTTTGGGCGATATGTCTCATGATTTTAGTTTTGCTAAATTTAGTAGACAACCCCGTGATGAGGAATTGCCTAGTAAAGATGAAATTATTGGTCTTGCTTCTATTGCCGTGCCTCCTAGTGATCCTTTAGAACAATATTTGCTAGACCATGAAAATGATACGTATATGAATGAAAGAAGGGAAATAGATGAAGTATTCTTTAAACAGGGACCTATTCTGAAACACAACTTGCCTGTTGAAATCCTAGGGGATCCTCCTTCACCCAAGGGTGATCCCGTGTTTGAGCTTAAACCATTGCCTGATACTCTTAAATATGCTTATCTTGATGAAAAGAATATATATCCTATTATTATTAGTGCTAACCTTCCAAAGCATGAAGAAGGGAAATTATTGAAAACTCTGAAGAAGCACCGTGCTGATATTGGATATACTCTTGATGATCTTAAGGGCATTAGTGCCACTCTATGTCAACACAAAATAAATTTGGAGAAAGATGCCAAACCAGTTATTGATCACCAATGACGGCTAAATCCTAAGATGAAAGAAGTGGTAAGAAAAGAAATATTAAAGCTCCTTGAAGAGGGTATAATTTATCCCGTTGCTGATAATCAGTGGGTAAGCCCTGTCCATTGTGTCCCTAAGAAGGGAGGTATTACTGTCGTTCCTAATGATAAAGATGAATTGATTCCACAAAGAATTATTACAGGTTATAGGATGGTGATTCATTTCCGCAAATTAAATAAAGCTACTAAAAAAGCTCATTACCCTTTGCCCTTCATTGATCAAATGCTAGAAAGATTATCCAAACATACACATTTTTGCTTTCTAGATGGTTACTCTGGTTTCTCTCAAATACCTGTGTCAGTTGATGATCAAGAAAAGACTACTTTTACTTGCCCTTTTGGTACCTTTGCTTATAGACGTATGCCTTTTGGTTTATGTAATGCACCTGCTACCTTTCAAAGATGCGTGATGGCTATATTCTCTAACTTTTGTGAAAAGATTTGTGAAGTTTTCATTGATGATTTCTCTATCTATGGATCCTCTTTTGATGTTTTCTTGAGCAACCTTGATCGAGTTTTGCAGAGATGTGAAGAAACTAACCTTGTCTTGAATTGGGAGAAGTGCCACTTTATGGTTAATGAAGGTATTGTCTTGGGGCATAAAATTTCTGAAAGAGGTATTGAAGTTGACAAAGCTAAAGTTGATGCTATTGACAAGATGTCGTGTCCCAAGGACATCAAAGGTATAAGAAGTTTCCTTGGTCATACCGGTTTTTATAGGAGGTTCATTAAGGACTTCTCAAAAAATTTCTGGCCTCTAACTAACCTATTACAAAAAGATATTCCTTTTATATTTGATGATGATTGTGTAGAAGCATTTGAAATACTTAAGAAAGCCTTGATTTCTGCACCTATTGTTTAGCTACCTGATTGGAATTTACCCTTTGAAATCATGTGTGATGCTAGTTACTATGCTGTAGGTGCTGTTCTAGGACAAAAAGTTGATAAAAAATTAAATGTTATTCAATATGCTAGTAAAACTCTAGACAATGCCCAGAGAAATTATGCTACTACTGAAAAGGAATTCTTAGCAGTTTTATTTGCTTGTGATAAGTTCAGACCTTATATTGTTGATTCTAAAGTAACTATTCACACTGATCATGCTGCTACTAAATATCTTATAGAAAAGAAAGATGCTAAACCTAGACTTATTAGATGGGTTCTCCTGCTACAAGAATTTGATTTGCATATTATTGATAGAAAGGGAGCTGAGAATCCCGTTGTAGACAACTTGTCTAGGTTAGAGAATGTTCTTGATGACCCACTACCTATTGATGATAGCTTTCCTGATGAACAATTAGCTATCATAAATGCTTCTCGCACTGCTCCATGGTATGCTGATTATGCCAATTACATTGTTGCTAAATTTATACCACCTAGTTTCACATACCAGCAAAAGAAAAAGTTTTTCTATAATTTAAGACATTACTTCTGGGATGACCCGCACCTTTATAAAGAAGGAGTAGATGGTGTTATTAGACGTTGTATACCTGAGCATGAACAGGAACAGATCCTACGCAAGTGTCACTCCAAAGCTTATGGAGGACACCATGCTGGAGATAGAACTACACATAAGGTATTACAATCCGGTTTTTATTGGCCTACTCTCTTCAAGGATGCCCGTAAGTTTGCCTTATCTTGTGATGAATGTCAAAGAATTGTTAATATCAGTAGACATCAAGAAATGCCTATGAATTATTCACTCGTTATCGAACCATCTGATGTTTGGGGCTTCGATTATACGGGACCATTTCCTTCCTTTAATGGGTATACACATATTTTAGTTGCTGTGGATTACATTACTAAGTGGGTAGAAGCTATTCCAACTAGTAGTGCTGATCATAACACCTCTATTAAGATGCTTAAAGAAGTTATTTTTCTGAGGTTTGGAGTCCCTAGATATTTAATGACTGATGGTGGTTCACATTTTATTCATGGTGCCTTTCGTAAAATGCTTGCTAAGTATGATGTTAATCATAGAATTGCATCTCCATATCACCCACAGTCTAGTGGTCAAGTAGAATTGAGTAACAAAGAGCTCAAATTAATTTTGCAAAAGACTGTTAATAGATCTAGAAAGAATTGGTCCAAGAAACTTGATGATACATTATGGGCTTATAGAACTGCATATAAAAATCCTATGGGTATGTCTCCGTATAAAATGGTTTATGGAAAAGCATGTCACTTACCTCTCGAATTAGAACATAAGGCATATTGGGCCAATAAAGAGCTCAATTATGATTTCAAACTTGCCGGTGAGAAGAGGTTATTTGACATTAGCTCACTTGATGAATGGAGAACCCAGGCCTATGAGAATGCCAAACTGTTTAAAGCAACAGTTAAAAGATGGCATGACAAAAGGATACAAAAGCGTGAGTTTAATGTAGGTGATTATGTGTTGCTATTCAACTCTCGTTTAAGATTTTTTGCAGGCAAACTTCTCTCTAAATGGGAGGGTTCTTACGTTCTCGAGGTCTATCGTTCCGGTGCCATAAAAATCAACAACTTCGAAGGCACAAATCCGAAGGTGGTGGACGGTCAAAGAATCAAACATTATATCTCAGGTAATCCCATAAATGTTGAAACTAATATTATTGAAACCGTAACCCCGGAGGAATACATAAGAGACACTTTCCAGAATGTTTCAGACTCCGAAAAGGAGTAGGTATTTGGTACGGTAAGAAAACCGACTCCAAAACAGTTCTAATGGCAATTTTTCTCCGTTTTGGAATGTTTAAGAAAATAGGAAAATAAGAAGTAGTCCGGGAAGGACACAAGGCATCCACAAGGGTGGAGGGCGCGCGCTACCCCCCTGGGCGCGCCCCCTGCCTCATGGGCACCTCGTGTGCTCTCCGGACTCCGTTTTCTTGCACGATACTTCTTTTGGTCGGCAAAAATTCATTATATAATCTCCCGAAGGTTTTGACCTCTGTATCATGCAAAAATACCATGTTCTTGTTTCGAGCTATTTCCTGCCAGGGTTGTCAAGGACAAGCATCATGTCGTCTCCCTCCTCCTCCAACAATGAGGGCAACGATGCTTGGCTAATGAAGATAGAGCTGAAAAGAGAAGAACCCAGAGAGATCAACAAGGATGATGGGATCAAGAAGGCCATGGGGGATCAAGTTCCAGCAGTAGCAGAAGAAGACATCCTTCAACCTCACCACAACCTCTTTACCTCAATGGAGATTGAAGCTTTCAAGATGATTGAGTTAGCTCGCATTAAAAACAAGTATCTCACAAGTGAAAATATTTTGTTGAAGGAGCATATCATCGCACTCAAGTGCATTATCCACAAATTGGAGGATCTCTTACGCTCGATGTGCAACTACCCATCATCACCAACACCTTCTTCACCAACAAGGAAGAACTGGGCCTCGGGTATGGGCACTCCCCTTGGCAACTGTCAAGCTTGGGGGAGTGCCCCAGTATTGTATCACCATCACTTTTATCTTTACCGTTTTTCTTAGTTCGATCCTTTTGATAATATCTTGATCTAGTAGAATAAAGTTTTAGTATGATCTAGTTGTCAGTTTTGCTTTATGATCTTCCTATGTAATCGAGTCCGTGAGCTATATATAATAAAGATTAGTGTTGAGTCAAGGGCTTGATTATTTTGCTATGATCTTGAGGGAATAGAATAAAAGAGAAGAAATAAAAAAAAATAAAGAGATCATATGAATCTTATGGAGAGTAATGAGCTCACATATAAAGAGTATGATGAATAAAAGTTGTTGAGAGTTGAAAACATAGTTTTGGTCATCGTTGCAATTAATAGGAAGTAATAAAGAAAGAGAGGCTTTCACATATAAATATACTATCTTGGACATCTTTTATAATTGTGAGCACTCATTAAAGTATGATATGGTAAAGAGTTGATGTTGGACAAGGAAGACAACGTAATGGGTTATGTTTTCTTACATCTAAGATAAATTATATTGTCATGGATCATCCAAAATGTTGAGCTTGCTTTTCTCTCTCTTGCTAGCCAATTTATTTGCACCAAGTAGAGATACTACTTGTGCTTCCAAATATCCCTAAACCCAGTTTTGCCATGAGAGTCCACCATATCTACCTATGGATTGAGTAAGGTCCATCAAGTAAGTTGTCATCGTTGCAAGCAATAAAAGTTTGCTTTCTAAATATGTATGATCTATTAGTGTGGAGAAAATAAAATTTATACGATCTTGTGATATGGAAGAAATAAAAGCGACGGACTGCATAATAAAGGTCCATATCACAAGTGGCAATATAAAGTGACGTTCTTTTGCAAGATTTTGTGCATCCAACCATAAAAGCACATGACAACCTCTGCTTCCCTCTGCGAAGGGCATATCTTTTATTCTTTTCTTATACTTCATGCAAAGAGTCATGGTGATATTCACCTTTACTTTTTACATTTTACCCTTCGGCAAGCACAATGTGTTGGAAGGATCGTGATATATATGGCTAATTGGATGTGGGTTTTCATGAACTATTATTGTTGACATTACCCTTGAGGTAAAACGTTGGGAGGCAAAACTATAAGCCCCTGTCTTTCTCTGTGTCCGATTAAAACTTCATAACCATAAATATCACGTGAGTGTTAACAATTATGAAAGACTAAAAGATGGTGAGTATGTGGACTTGTTGAGAAGCTCTTATATTGACTCTTTCCTATGTTATGATAAATTGCAATTGCTTCAATGACTGAAATTATAGTTTGTTAGTTTTCAATGAAGTTTCTGATTCATACTTGAGTATGTGAATGAATTGTTACTTTAGCATGGGAGATCATATGATAATATATATATGTATATATGTTGCTGTTCTAAGAATGATCATGATGCCCTCAAGTCCGTATTTTATTTTATCGACACCTATCCCTAAACATGTGGGCATATTTTTCAATTTCGGCTTTCGCTTGAGGACAAGCGAGGTCTGAGCTTGGGGGAGTTGATATGTCCATTTTGCATCATGTTTTTACATCAATAATTATCACATTATGGGTTGTTATTACACATTATGTCACAATACTTATGCCTATTATCTCTTATTTTACAAGGTTTACATGAAGAGGGGGAATGCCGGCAGCTGGAATTCTGGGCTGGAAAAGGATCAAATATTAGAGACCTATTCTGCACATCTCCAAAAGTCCTAAATCTCCATAGGAGTTATTTTCAGAATATATAAAAAATACCGAGTGAAGAAAGTACCAAAGGGGGGCCACCCACCATCCACGAGGGTGGGGGGCGCCCTACCCCCCTGGGCGCGCCCCCTGCCTCATGGGCCCCCTAATGGCCCTCTGATGCCCATCTTTGGCTACATGGAGTCTTTCGTCAAGAAAAAAAATCATAAGCAAGCTTTCAGGAAGAAACTCCGCCGCCACGAGGCGGAACCTTGGCGAAACCAATCTAGGGCTCCAGCAGAGCTGTTTGCTACCTCTTGAGCACTGCGTTGGTTTTTCCCCGAAGAGGAAGGGATGATGCAGCAGAGTAGCATAAGTATTTCCCTCAGTTTTGAGAACCAAGGTATCAATCCAGTAGGAGGCTACGCGTGAGTCCCTCGTACCTGCACAAAACAAATAAATCCTCGCAACCAACGCGATAAGGGGATGTCAATCCCTACACGACCACTTACGAGAGTGAGATCTGATAGATATGATAATATAATATTTTTGGTATTTTTATGATAAAGATGCAAAGTAAAATAATAGCAAAGTAAATAGCAAAGTATTGGAAGATTAATATGATGAAGATAGACCCGGGGGCCATAGGTTTCACTAGTGGCTTCTCTCAAGAGCATAAGTATTCTACGGAGGGTGAACGAATTACTGTTGAGCAATTGACAGAATTGAGGATAGTTGAGAATATCTAGGCATGATCATGTATATAGGCATCACGTCCGAGACAAGTAGACCAACTCCTGCCTGCATCTACTACTATTACTCCACTCATCGACCGCTATCCAGCATGCATCTAGAGTATTAAGTTAATGAAAACAGAGTAACGCCTTAAGCAAGATGACATGATGTAGAGGGATAAACTCAAGCAATATGATGAAAACCCCATCTTGTTATCCTCGATGGCAACAATACAATACGTGCCTTGTTGCCCCTACTTTCGCTGGGAAAGGACATCGCAAGATTGAACCCAAAGCTAAGCACTTCTCCCATTGCAAGAAAGATCAATCTAGTAGGCCAAACCAAACTGATAATTCGAAGAGACTTGCAAAGATAACCAATCATACATAAAAGAATTCAGAGAAGATTCAAATATTGTTCATAGATAGACTTGATCATAAACCCACAATTCATCGGTCTCAACAAACACACCGCAAAAAGAAGATTACATCGAATAGATCTCCACAAGAGAGGGGGAGAACATTGTATTGAGATCCAAAAAGAGAGAAGAAGCCATATCGCTAATAACTATGGACCCATAGGTCTGAGGTGAACTACTCACACTTCATCGGAGGGGCTATGGTGATGATGTAGAAGCCCTCCGTGATGGATACCCCCTCCGGCAGACCTCCGAAACAGGCCCCAAGATGGGATCTCGTGGATACAGAAAGTTGCGGTGGTGGAATTATGGTTTTGGCTCCGTATCTAATCGTTTAGGGGTACGTAGGTATATATAGGAGGAAGGAGTACGTCGGTGGAGCAACATGGGGCCCACGAGGGTGGAGGGCGCGCCTGGGGGGTAGGCGCGCCCCCCTACCTCGTTGCCTCCTCCTTTGTGTCTTGACGTAGGGTCCATGTCTCCTGGATAATGTTCGGTGAGAAAATCACGTTCCCGAAGGTTTCATTCCGTTTGGACTCCGTTTGATATTCCTTTTCTTCGAAACCCTAAAATAGGCAAAAAAAACAGCAATTCTGGGATGGGCCTCCAATTAATAGGTTAGTCCCAAAAATAATACAAAAGTGGATAATAAAGCCCAATAATGTCCAAAACAGTAGATAATATAGCATCGAGCAATCAAAAATTATAGATACGTTGGAGATGTATCAAGCATCCCCAAGCTTAATTCCTGCTCGTCCTCGAGTAGGTAAATGATAAAAACAGAATTTTTGATGTGGAGTGCTACTTGGCATAATTTTAATGTAATTCTTCTTAATTGTGGTATGAATATTCAGATCCGAAAGATTCAAGATAAAAGTTCATATTGACGTAAAAATAATAATACTTCAGGCATACTAACTAAGCAATTATGTCCTCTCAAAATAACATGGCCAAAGAAAGTTCATCCCTACAAAATCATATAGTTTAGTCATGCTCCATTTTCGTCACACAAGAATGCTCTCATCATGCACAACCCCGATGACAAGCCAAGCAATTGTTTCATACTTTAGTAATCTCAAACCTATAAACTTTCACGCAATACATGAGCGCAAGCCATGGATATAGCACTATGGGTGGAATAGAATATGATGATGGGGGTTATGTGGAGAAGAGAAAAAAGGAGATAGTCTCACATCAACGAGGCTAATCAACGAGCTATGGAGATGCCCATCGATTGATGTTAATGCAAGGAGTAGGGATTGCCATGCAACGGATGCACTAGAGCTATAAATGTATGAAAGCTCAACAAAAGAAACTAAGTGGGTGTGCATCCAACTTGCTTACTCACAAAGACCTAGGGCACTTGAGGAGGCCCATTGTTGGAATATACAAGCCAAGTTCTATAATGAAAAATTCCCACTAGTATATGAAAGTGACAAAACAAAAGACTCTCTATCATGAAGATTATGGTGCTACTTTGAAGCACAAGTGTGGAAAAAGGATAGTAGCATTGTCCCTTCTTTATATTTTTTTATTTGGCCTTTCTTTTTTTGGCCTTTCTTTTTTTGGGACAATGCTCTAATAATGATGATCATCACACTTCTATTTATTTACAACTCAATGATTACAATTTGATACTTAGAAAAAGATATGACTCTATATGAATGTCTCCGGTGGTGTACCGGGCTATGCAATGAACCAAGAGTGACATGTATGAAAGAATTATGAATGGTGGCTTTGCCACAAAGACTATGTCAACTACATGATCATGCTACACAATATGACAATGATGAATGTGTCATGATGAACGGAATGGTGGAAAGTTGCATGGCAATATATCTCGGAATGGCTATGGAAATGCCATAATGAACGGAATGGTGGAAAGTTGTATGGTGGCTTTTTTGAGGAAGATATAAGGAGGTTTATGTGTGAAAGAGCGTATCATATCACGGGGTTTGGATGCACCGGCGAAGTTTGCACCAACTCTCAATGTGAGAAAGGGCAATGCACTGTACCGAAGAGGCTAGTAATGATGGAAGGTTGAGAGTGCATATAATCCATGGACTCAACATTAGTCATAAAGAACTCACATAGTTATTGCAAAAATCTACAAGTCATCAAAAACCAAAGAACTACGCGCATGCTCCTAGGGGGATAGATTGGAAGGAAAGGACCATCGCTCGTCCCCGACCGCCACTCATAAGGAAGACAATCAAATAACACCTCATGTTTCAAATTTGTTACACAATGTTTACCATACGTGCATGCTACGGGACTTGCAAACTTCAACACAAGCATTTCTCAAATTCACAACTACTCAACTAGCACGACTTTGATATTATTACCTCCATATCTCAAAACAATCATCAAGCATCAAACTTCTCTTAGTATTCAAAACACTCATAAGAAAAATTTTATTCATCTTGAACACCTAGCATATTAGGATTATTTAAGAAAATTAGCATGCTATTCAAGACTCTCAAAATAATCTAAGTGAAGCATGAGAGATCAATAGTTTCTATAAAACAAATCCACCACCGTGCTCTAAAAGATATAAGTGAAGTACTAGAGCAAAACTATATAACTCAAATGATATAAGCGAAGCACATAGAGTATTCTAACAAATTCCAAATCATGTATAACTCTCTCAAAAGGTGTGTACAGCAAGGATGATTGTGGTAAACTAAAAAGCAAAGACTCAAATCATACAAGACGCTCCAAGCAAAACACATATCATGTGGTGAATAAAAATATAGCTCCAAGTAAAGTTACCGATAGAAGTAGACGAAAAGAGGGGATGCCTTCCGGGGCATCCCCAAGCTTTGGCTTTTAGGTGTGTCGGCGTTCTGGGAACGGGGGTCCCCAGACTTGCCTGCCTGCGGCCTGTGCCGTGGCTCAAAGGGGGCCCAGCACGGCCCATCTTCATCAACACAAGACTCAAGACCCTCGCGAGGGCCAAGCCTCGCGGGGCGGACGACGTGGACCTTCCTCAGGCGCGGCCTCGTCAGGCTAGCTCACGAGGAGGCGGAGAAATCAAGGCGGGGTACCTCACGAGGTGCCCATGACGCAAGCCATTTCGACTCAGGGTGCCAGGCGGGTGCTAGCCCGCGCAGCGTCCTCCTTTCCTCTTTGGTGCAAAGGGAGCAAGCGCAGCCGCGGAGTACCGAGGCATCAGGCAAAGGTTGCCATTTCGGTGCAACGAGACCAAGACCAGGAGGACTACAAGACGGAGGTCACCGTGGAGCCCAAGACGGCGTCATCACCAGAGCTTTGCGCAGGCGAAGACTACTTTTGTCAGGATAGCTGATACTTGCTGTCCCCCTTCAAATTAGCCCGCCATTGTTGGCTCCCTTCCCGCTCAATATTTGGGAAGAGGACCAGGGCCTCTATAAATAGGACTAGCCACCCACAGAGCAAGGGGTTGGTTGGTTGGAAAAAAGGAAGGGGAGGCACGATAGAGAAGTTGGAAGCATAGAGAGAGTGAGTGAGAGAGAGAAAGGTGGCTGAACTCCTCCCCGCAGTTCATTGCCCTAGCCAAGAGCAGACCCTCGCGAGGCTGTTCTTCCTTGTATTGTTCATCATCTTCAGCCCCAAGAGGCAATCCACCCACCACACACTGGAGTAGGGTATTACACCACAACGGTGGCCCAAACCAATATAAACCTTGTACCTCTTGTGCAGTTCTTTCAGTATTCTAGATCCTTGCGAGATGGAGAGGTAGAAGACGTAATCTTCGCGCACACCCTAGAGTTCGAACCTTAAGGGTCTGCCGGAACCCAAAATCCGACATTTGGCGCGCCAGGTAGGGGTGCGCCGGAATTCATCTTCCACCGCTCCGTTCTCCTCCGACCATCACGCTCATGTCTGACGCTCGACGAGCCCGCGCGGAGCGCCGGGCCGCCCCCGAGCTCGTCCGCGCCGCAGGGGGCTCTCTTGCGCCGTCCCATCGCGCTACACCAACACCCCCGGTCGTCGCGGCCCTCCTGGGCGGCTCGCAGGCGCCACCCACAAGTCACCACGTCAAGCCGTTCATCCGCCGGGTCAGCGCCGCTTCCACGCGGCACGGGGCTCCCCTGGATCGGGCGGCGCCTGAGACCGGCTTGACCTTCAGCTCGGAGGACCACCCCTCCAACTCGGCCTGCTCGGGCGCGCTCCCCATGTTGTGCACCCCCACCATCTGCCAGGTGGCCGTCACCAGAACCCTCGTTGACGGCGGCGCAGGCCTTAGCGTGCTCTCGGTCGAGGCCTTCAACCTCCTCCGCATACCCCTGGAACGGCTGGAACCCAGCCGGCCCTTCTCGGGCGTTGGGGGCAAGTCGTCCAGTTCCTTGGGGCAGATCCGGCTCCCAGTGACCTTCGGCACCTACGACAACTTCCGCACGGAGCTGGTTGACTTCGACATCGCCCCCATCGGCCTCCCCTACAACGCCATCCTCGGCTACCCAGCGCTGGCCCAATTCATGGCCGCGACGCACCCGGCGTACAACCTCATGAAGATGCCCGGGAGCAGCGGTGTCCTCACTGTGCACGGAGACACCGGGGATGCGCTGCGGGCGCTCAAGCTCACCTTCAAGATGGCAGCGTCGGCATAGCCCACCGACTTGGAGACCCCCGGGCCCGAGGGGGCTGCACCTGCCAAGAAGAAGCAGTTGTTCACCCAATACAAGGCAGAAACCAAGCAGATACCCGTCGATGAGGACGGATCCACCGACGCCACTTTCACCATAGGCGCCCACCTCGAACCCAAGCAGGAGGAGGCCCTGGTCGGGTTCCTGCGCGCAAACAAGAAGGTATTCGCTTGGGAGCCGGACCAGTTGGTAGGGATCCCCAGGAGTGTAATCGAGCATCACCTCAACGTGTGCCCCAACGTGCGTCCTGTGAAGCAGAAGGCCAGGCGGCAGTCCACAGAAAAGCAGGCCTTCGTCGTCCAAGAGACCCGCAAATTAGAAGCCGCTGGGGTCATCCACGAGGTCCGATACCCAGATTGGTTGGCCAACCTTGTCGTTGTGCCAAAGAAGGGAGGGAAGGAGCGGATGTGTGTCAACTTCACCAACCTCAACATAGCATGCCCGCAAGATCCGTTCCCGCTCCCCCGCATCGACCATATCATCGATTCCACTGCGGAATGCGACCTGTTATGCTTCCTGGATGCCTTCTCCGGGTATCACCAGATCAAGATGGCAGTAGAAGACGTCGAGAAGACAGCCTTCCTAACCCCGTGTGGGGTATACTGCTACACGTGCATGCCATTCGGGCTGCGTAACGCAGGGGCGACCTTTCAGCGGCTGATGCACATCACCTTGGGCCCGTAGCTCGGGAAGAATGTTGAAGCTTATGTCGATGACATTGTGGTAAAGTCTCGGGAGGTCGGGACCTTGATACAGGAATTGGAGGAAACCTTCGCGAGCCTCAACGTAGTGAACCTACGGCTCAACCCAGAGAAGTGTGTGTTCGGAGTCCCCTCGGGCAAGCTCTTGGGTTTCCTCGTGTCCCACCGAGGCATCGAGGCTAACCCAGAGAAGGTCAAGGCGGTGGAAGACATGAGCCCGCCAAAGACCCTCAGAGAAATGCAGAAGCTCACGGGGCACGTGACCGCGCTAGGGCGCTTCATCTCGAAGTTGGGAGAATGAGCCCTACCCTTCTTCTAGCTAATGAAGAAAAAGGGGCCCTTCGAGTGGACTGAAGAGGCCGACAAGGCGTTCCCAGATCTCAAGAGATACCTGACCAGCCCATTGGTCATGGTGGCTCCGCGCCCTCTGGAGCCCCTGGTGCTTTACCTCGCCGCCACTCCCTACTCCGCCAGCGCAGCCTTGGTGGCAGTCAGAGAGGAGCGCCGAATCAAAACCACGGCAGCAGCCCGGGACAAGGCAGAGCAGAGACAAGGAAGGCCAACAGAAACCGCCACCGCGGTTGAGGAGGATCAGCCGCCGCAGAGGGGCGCACCAGAGGCGGAAGAGGCCCTTCTTCCAGATGGCCAGTCTCAGGAGGCCTCATTGCCTCAAGAGGCGCCGCGGTCTCCGGAAGGAGCCACCAGCACTGACGCACTCCGCCTCATTGAGCACCCAGTGTACTTCGTCAGCACAGTGCTACGGGATGCAAGAGCACGGTACCCCATGCCTCAGAAACTCCTCTTCGCGCTACTGGTGGCTTCGCGCAAGCTGCGACACTATTTTCAGGGTCACCCCATCAAGGTCGTCTCGTCATACCCCCTGGAGAGAGTGCTTAGGAGCCCTAATTTAGCTGGAAGGGTCGCTGAGTGGAACATAGAACTGCAAGCGTTTCAGCTCGAATTCAGGACGACCAGGGTCATCAAGGGAGCAGCGTTGGCGGATTTGGTGGCAGAGTGGACGGAGGCGCCAGGCCACAAGGCCGATGAGGATCGGTATCTATCCCCAGGAAGCGAGGCGCCAGAAGGCTGGGTCATGTACTTCGATGGGGCATTCTCCAGGCATGGCGCTGGAGCTGGGGCGGTGCTTATATCACCCACACAGGACAAGCTCTATTACGCCGTGCAACTCTGCTTCCAGCAAGGCGAAAAAGTCTCCAACAACATAGCGGAGTATGAAGGTTTAATAGCGGGCTTGAAGGCCGCGGCCGCCCTGGGAGTGAAATGCCTCACCATCAAGGGCGATTCGCAGCTCCTTGTCAATTTCTCCAACAAGGTGTACGAGCCGAAGGATGAGCACATGGAAGCCTATCTTGCGGAAGTCCGCAGGATGGAGAAGCAGTTCTAGGGGTTGGAGTTGCAGCATGTGCCCCGTGGCACCAATCAGGAGGCCGACGACATCGCCAAACGTGCGTCCAGACGGTTACCCCAGGAGCTTGGTGTTTTCGAGGAGCGGCTCTTCAAGCCCTCAGCTCTGCCATCATTATCAAATACGGCTCAGCCCTGGGAGGAACTCCCCCAACCACCTGCCTCGGGAGCTCCGACCTGTGGCCCGGCCTCAGGAGCGTGCCTGCTCCTGACGATGGAGCCTCAGGAGGGATGTTGGATCACGGAGCTCCGGAGCTACTTAATGCAAGGGACCTTGCCGGAGAAGGAGGAGGAAGCGGAGCGAGTGGCACGCCAGGCCACGGCATACTACATCAAAGACGGAGAGCTCTACCAGAAGCGACCAAACGGCGTATCCCTGCGCTGCATCTCCAGGGAGCAAGGGAAGGAACTACTGGAAGATATACACGGCGGGGACTGCATACATCATTCATCATCGCGGACCCTCATCGGCAAGGCGTTCTGCAGTGGGTTTTATTGGCCCACCGCGCTCAACGATGCCGTGGAACTAGTGAAATCTTGTGAAGCCTGCCAGTTCCACGCCAAGCAGATCCACCAGCCAGCAGGAGGCTTGCAGACTATCCCCCTTTCGTGGCCATTCGCAGTTTGGGGGCTGGACATCTTGGGCCCGTTTCCTCGGGCGCCAGGGGGCTACTGCTACCTCTACGTTGCCGTGGACAAATTCACCAAGTGGGCTGCAGTAGAGGCTGTCCGCACCATTCCCGCGGGTTCCGCGATCAAGTTCATCAAGGGCATCGTGAGCCGGTTCGGGGTGCCGAATCACATCATCACGGACAACGGTTCGCAGTTCACCAGTAACCTCTGCAAAACATACTGTGCTAACCTTGGAACGCAGATATGCTACGCCTCAGTGGCGCACCCCCGAAGCAACGTCCAGGCCAAGCGAGCCAATGCGGAGCTCCTGAGGGGCCTCAAGACCAGGACGTTCAAGAAGAAGCTGGAGGCCTGTGGCAGAGGTTGGTACGACGAGCTTCAGTCCGTGCTGTGGTCCATCCGCACCACCGCGACCAAACCGACTGGAGAGACCCCGTTCTTCCTGGTCTACGGAGCGGAAGCGGTCCTCCCTCACGAGGTCAGACGTCGCTCCGCGCGGGTCCTGGCGTTCGACAAGGCGCAGCAGGACGCCATGCGGGGGATGGACCTCGTGCTGGGGGAGGAACATCGCCGAGAAGCCGCGCTGCGAGCGGCGAGGTACCAGCAAGCGCTGCGGCGATATCACTGCCGCAACATCCGTCACAGGACTCTCGAGGTAGGAGACCTCGTGCTCAGGCGGGTTCTCTCCAGGGAGGGACTGCACAAGCTCTCTCCCATGTGGGAGGGCCCGTTCAAGGTTGTTCATGTTTCCAGGCCCGGCTCCGCGTGCTTGGAGACTCAGGAGGGAGTGCCAGTCCAGAATGCATGGAACATCCAGCACCTTCGGAGGTTCTACCCTTGAAAAGGCCCAGAGCCTGTGAAGCAAGGCGAGTGCCTGTGAAGCTATCGTGTTTTGGAAAAGGCCCAGAGCCTGTGAAGCAAGGCGAGTGCCTGTGAAGCTATCGCGTTTTGGAAAAGGCCCGGAGCCTATGAAGCAAGGCGAGTGCCTGTGAAGCTATCGTGTTTTGGAAAAGGCCCAGAGCCTGTGAAGCAAGGCGAG
>NC_041384.1:202603950-202638656 GCF_002162155.2 Triticum dicoccoides | reverse complement strand
GGAGCCTGTGAAGCAAGGCAAGTGCCTATGAAGCTATCACGTTTTGGAAAAGGCCCGGAGCCTGTGAAGCAAGGCGAGTACCTGTGAAGCTATCGCGTTTTGGAAAAGGCCCAGAGCCTGTGAAGAAGGCGAACGCCTGTGAAGATCATACTCTTTGGAAAAGGCCCAGAGCCTGTGAAGAAGGCGAACGGCTATGAAGATCATCCTTTTTGGAAAAGGCCCAGAGCCTGTGAAGAAGGTGAATGCCTGTGAAGCTCGTTTCCCTTAAGAAGAAAGGCCCGGAGCCTGTGAAGAAGGCCAATGCCTGTGAAGCTCGCCGCCCGTGACACTCTCACGTAATAATGAGTGGGGCTGTACACGCCCCGGAGTCTCAGGAGCGCCGGCCTCAGGCCATGGGGCTCCCTCCCACGCCTAGTGGCAGCACTTAGCTCTGCGCTGGTGAGAAGACGTCGAAGACTAGATTAGGTGCCGGACACGGCTTTTTCATTTGCTTTCCGCAGTTGGCTTGTTTGTTCGCATTTGAAGTTTTATTGAAGTTGTTGCCATCTTTGGCTTGCGATTCTTCGGCTTTTCACTCTCCTGCCTCGATTTCTTTTGCGCAAGGCCTCGCGAGGGGGGGGGGGCAGTTGAGCGCCCTCGCGAGCGTTCCTATCCTAATCATTCAAAGAGTTTGCGACCTGGGCCCCTTACAGGAGCACCCCTCCAGTCCGTGCCCCACGGGCACCGCGACACAAACAAAGGGCCTGGGTCGGTCGCCCCCCTCACGGCCGGCGTCGGGAACTATCCACGCTCGGGCACATAGCCGAAAGGAACGGTAATGAAAGCAAAACGATGATTAACAAGGATAACCCAAATGCGCCCCCGCGAGGCTCCGCACTATTGTCTTTGTTACGCAGGAAAAAGGGAAAAGGAAGAACAAATCCGAAGCGGCTCGCCTCACACCGGCCCGCGGGGAAGGCCCGAGCTGCCTCCGGAGCTCAGGCGGACTCCCTCTCGCGCTTCACCAGGGCGCGGCGGCGTGCGGACACGTTGCCGCCCCCCAAGCAGACACGACGGCATGGAGGCTGATCGCGGCCACCGCTAGAGGAGTCGCCGCCTGAAGAAGAATCGGAGAAGCTTGAGGAACCCCGAACGCCGCCAGCCGCGCGAGCGCTACTCCCTCCATCATCATTGGAGCTGGGTTCCCAGCCGCGGTCGTCACCCTCGGGGCAACACCCCGCGCGGCGACCATCTTCCCCGAACACCCTGACGTAGAGGGTGGCCTCGCCGTCGAACTTGAAGTGAAGGGTGCACCGACGGCTCAGGCCACGCGCACGGGCAAACGTCTGCCAACCTCGGGCCAGGGACAGGCTCCCGGCCACGGAGACCTCCAGGGAGACCCATGAGGCCCGGCTGCAGCAGCCGTCGGCCTGAAGCCAGAGGCCACCCTGGGCGCCGGCCGGGAGCTCGCCGAGGAGGAAGCGAGGAAGCGGGAGCCGGGTGTTAGTCGGCTCTGCCGACCACACGACGAACTCCGGCGGTGCTTCAGCAGCACGAACGCGCGGCCTGGGGGGACGCACAGCCGGAGCGCGCCCCCCGGCTGCAGCAATCCACCCGTCGCCGTGCTGAAGATTGCCTCCACGGCCGCAGGGAGCCACCGTGGTGGCCACAGGATGCTTGCGAGGGCGTCCTCGGCCACGCTTGGGTGGGGGAGAGGCGGGCTCAACCCGGCAAGCCTTCCCCTTCTCGGCGGCCGAGAACCTCCTCGACGGGGCCATGAAGAAAAAGGAGAAGCAAGGGGGGATGAACTGGAAGGGCACGCACCGGCCCGTACTTATGGCTGGCGATGGCCAACCAACGGCCCCCACGATCGCAGGTAATTATGACCTGCTTTGCATGCAGGGACTTGTTCAATCCGTGCAGTTGCCAAGGCGCCATGGGGAAGTGGAGACGCCGACGTCCAATCAACCGCCACGCGGCGCCCAAGGCCGCAGGCTGTTAGGGCCCGCGGCGCTTCGCACTTGCCCTTCCGCCTCCCTGCACGGCCAAGTCGGGGCGCGCCTTGGGCCCGGGGGCTACTGTCGGTGTTCTGGGAACGGGGGTCCCCAGACTTGCCTGCCTGCGGCCTGCGGCGTGGCTCAAAGGGCCCCCAGCACGGCCCATCTTCATCAACACAAGACTCAAGACCCTCGCGAGGGGCCAAGCCTCGCGGGGCGGACAACGTGGAGCTTCCTCAGGCGCGGCCTCGTCAGGCTGGCTCACGAGGAGGCGGAGAAATCAAGGCGGGGTACCTCGCGGGGTGCCCATGACGCAAGCCATGACGACTCAGGGCGCTAGGCGGGTGCCAGCCCGCGCAGCGTCCTCCTTTCCTCTTTGGTGCAAAGAGAGCAAGCGCAACCGCGGAGTACCGAGGCATCAGGCAAAGGTTGCCATTTCGGTGCAACGAGACCAAGACCAGGAGGACTACGAGATGGAGGTCACCGTGGAGCCCAAGACGGCGTCATCACCAGAGCTTTGGGCAGGCGAAGACTACTTTTGTCAGGATAGCTGATACTTGCTGTCCCCCTTCAAATTAGCCCGCCATTGTTGGCTCCCTTCCCGCTCAATATTTGGGAAGAGGACCAGGGCCTCTATAAATAGGACCAGCCGCCCACAGAGCAAGGGGTTGGTTGGTTGGAAAAAAGGAAGGGGAGGCACGATACAGAAGTTGGAAGCATATATATATATAGAGAGAGAGAGAGAGAGAGAGAAAGGTGACTGAACTCCTCCCAATAGTTCATTGCCCCAGCCAAGAGCAGACCCTCGCGAGGCTGTTCTTCCTTGTATTGTTCATCATCTTCAGCCCCAAGAGGCAATCGACCCACCACATACTGGAGTAGGGTATTACACCACAACGGTGGCCCGAACCAGTATAAACCTGGTACCTCTTGTGCAGTTCTTTCAGTAGTCTAGATCCTTGCGAGACGGAGAGGTAGAAGATGTAATCTTCGCGCGCACCCCAGAGTTCGAACCTTAAGGGTCTGTCGGAACCTGAAATCCGATAAGGTGTCCTTATATTATCTTGGGGGTGCCATGGGCATCCCCAAGCTTAGGCTCTTGCCACTCCTTGTTCCATAATCCATCAAATCTTTACCCAAAACTTGAAAACTTCACAACACAAAACTTAAAGTAGAAAATCTCATGAGCTCCATTAGCGAAAGAAAACAAAAGACCACTTCAAGGTACTGTAATGAACTCATTCTTTATTTATATTGGTGTAAAACCTACTTTATTACAACTTATCTATGGTTTATAAACTATTTTACTAGCCATAGATTCATCAAAATAAGCAAACAACACACGAAAAACAGAATCTGTCAAAAACAGAACAGTCTGTAGTAATCTGTAGCTAGCGCAAGATCTGGAACCCCAAAAATTCTAAAATAAATTTCTGGACGTGAGTAATTTATCTATTAATCACCTTCAAAAATAATTAACTAAATATCACCTTCCAAATAAAAATGGCAGCAGTTCTCGTTAGCGCTAAAGTTTCTGTTTTTTACAGCAAGATATCAAGACTTTCCCCAAGTCTTCGCAACGGTTCTACTTGGCACAAACACTAATAAAACACAAAAAACACAACCTAAACAGAGGCTATATAAATTATGTATTACTAAACAGGAGCAAAATCAAGGAATAAAAATAAATTTGGGTTGCCTCCCAACAAGCGCTATCGTTTAACGCCCCTAGCTAGGCATAAAAGGCAAGGATAGATCTAGGTATTGCCATCTTTGGTAGGCAATCCATAAGTGGCTCTCATAATAGATTCATAAGGTAATTTAATTTTCTTTCTAGGAAAGTGTTCCATGCCTTTCCATAATGGAAATTGGAATCTAATATTTCCTTCCTTCATATCAATAATTGCAATAATCATTCTAAGGAAAGGTCTACCAAGAATAATAGGACATGAAGGATTGCAATATATGTCAAGAACAATAAAATATATGGGCACATAATTCCTATTTGCAACAATAATAACATCATTAATTCTTCCCATAGGTTTCTTAATAGTGGAATTCGCAAGGTGGAAGTTTAGAGAGCAATCATCAAGATCACGGAAACCTAACAAATCACACAAAGTCTTTGGAATCGTGGAAACACTAGAACCCAAATCACATAAAGCATAAAACTCATGATCTTTAATCTTAATTTCAATAGTTGGTTCCCACTCATCATATAGTTTTCTAGGGATAGAAACTTCCAATTCAAGTTTTTCTTCATAAGATTGCATCAAGGCATCAACGATATGTTTAGTGAACGCTTTATTTTGATTATAAGCGTGAGGAGAATTTAGCATGGATTGTAACAAGGAAATACAATCAATCAAAGAGAAATTTTCATAATTAAATTCCTTGAAATCCAAAATAGTTGGTTTAGCAACATCTAGGGTTTTAATTTCTTCGATCCCACTTTATCAATTTTAGCATCAAGATCTAAGAACTCAGAATTCTTGGAAGCCTTCTAGGTAAAGGTGGATCATATTCAGTCCCATCGTTATTAAGATTCATATTGAAAAACAAAAATTTAATAGGGGACACATCAATAACTTTTAGATCTTTGTCTTTATTTTCATAGGAACTAGAAGAACACGCTCTTATAAAGGCATCTTTCTTAGCACGCATCCTAGCGGTTCTTTCTTTGCACTCATCAATGGAAATTCTCATGGCTTTGAAAGACTCATTGATATCATGCTTAGGTGGAATAGATCTATGTTTCAAAGAATAAACATCAAGAGAAATTCTATCAACGTTCCTAGCCAACTCATCAATCTTAAGCAATTTTTCTTCAATCAAAGCATTGAAATTCTTTTGCGAAGTAATAAATTCTTTAATATTAGATTCAAAATCAGAGGGCATCTTATTACAGTTTCCATAATAATTGTTGTAGGAATTACCATAATTATTAGAGGGATTACAAGGATAAGGCCTAGGATTAAAATTTCCTCTATACGCGTTGTTACCAAAATTGTTCCTACCAACAAAATTCACATCCATAGATTCATTATTATTCTCAATCAAAGTAGACAAGGGCATATCATTAGGATCAGAACAAACACTCTTACTAGCAAATAATTTCATAAGTCATCCATCTTTCCACTCAAAACATTAATTTCTTCTATCGCATGTACCTTTTTATTAGTAGATCTTTCAGTATGTCATTGAGAATAATTAACCATAATATTATTTAGGAGTTTAGTGGCTTCTCCTAAAGTGATTTACATAAAAGTGCCTCCCGCGGCCAAATCTAAAAGATTTCTAGAAGCAAAATTCAATCCGGCATAAAAAAATTGTATAATCATCCACTAATTCAAACCATGAGTAGGGCAATTACGTATCATTAATTTCATCCTCTCCCAAGCTTGTTCATGATCAAGTTGCTTTAAATTCATAATATCTTTTCTAAGGGAGATGATCTTAGTGGGAGGAAAATACTTAGAGATAAAAGCATCTTTGCACTTATTCCATGAATCAATACTATTTTTAGGCAAAGACGAGAACCAAGCTTTAGCACGATCTCTAAGCGAAAAAGTAAATAGCTTGAATTTAACAATATCATTATCCACATCTTTCTTATTTTGCATATCACACAAATCAACGAAGCTATTTAGATGGGTAGCGACATCTTCACTAGGAAGGCCGGAAAACGGATCTTTCATGACAAGATTCAGCAAGGCGGCATTAATTTCACAAGATTCAGCATCGGTAAGAGGAGCAATCAGAGTGCTAATAAAATCATTGTTGTTGGTATTGGTAAAGTCACATAATTTAGTGTTATCTTGAGCCATCGCGACAAGCAAGCAATCCGACACACAAGCAAACAAAAAGTAAGCGGGCAAAAAGAGGCAAACGGGAAAGAGAGGGAGGATCGAGAGAGAGAGGGCAAATAAAACGGCAAGGGTGAAGTGGGGGAGAGGAAAACGAGAGGCAAATGGCGAATAATGTAATGCGGGAGATAGGGATTGTGATGGGTACATGGTATATTGACTTTTGCGTAGACTCCCCGGCGACGGCGCCAGAAATCCTTCTTGCTACCTCTTGAGCACTGCGTTGGTGTTTCCCCGAAGAGGAATGGATGATGCAGCAGAGTAGCGTAAGTATTTCCCTTAGTTTTGAGAACCAAGGTATCAATCTAGTAGGAAGCTACGTGTGAGTCCCTCGTACCTGCACAAAACAAATAAATCCTCGCAACCAACGCGATAAGGGGTTGTCAATCCCTACATGGCCACTTACGAGAGTGAGATCTGATAGATATGATAAGATAATATTTTTGGTATTTTTATGATAAAGATGCAAAGTAAATAGCAAAGTATTGGAAGATTAATATGATGAAGATAGACCCGGGGGCCATAGGTTTCACTAGTGGCTTCTCTCAAGAGCATAAGTATTCTACGGTGGGTGAACGAATTACTGTTGAGCAATTGACAGAATTGAGCATAGTTATGAGAATATGTAGGCATGATCATGTATATAGGCATCACGTCCGAGACAAGTAGACTAACTCCTACCTGCATCTACTACTATTACTCCACTCATCGACCGCTATCCAGCATGCATCTAGAGTATTAAGTTAATGAAAACAGAGTAACGCCTTAAGCAAGATGACATGATGTAGAGGGATAAACTCAAGCAATATGATAAAAACCCCATCTTGTTATCCTCGATGATGGCAACAATACAATACGTGCCTTGCTGCCCCTACTGTCACTGGGAAAGGACACCGCAAGATTGAACCCAAAGCTAAGCACTTCTCCCATTGCAAGAAAGATCAATCTAGTAGGCCAAACCAAACTAATAATTCAAAGAGACTTGCAAAGATAACCAATCATACATAAAAGAATTCAGAGAAGATTCAAATATTGTTCATAGATAGACTTGATCATAAACCCACAATTCATCGGTCTCAACAAACACACCGCAAAAAGAAGATTACAGCGAATAGATCTCCACAAGAGAGGGGGAGAACATTGTATTGAGATCCAAAAAGAGAGAAGAAGCCATCTAGCTAATAACTATGGACTCGTAGGTCTGAGGTGAACTACTCACACATCATCGGAGGGGCTATGGTGATGATGTAGAAGCCCTCCGTGATGGATACCCCCTCCCGCGGAGCTCCGAAACAGGCCCCAAGACGGGATCTCGTGGATACAGAGAGTTGCGGCAGTGGAATTAGGGTTTTGGCTCCGTATTTGGTCGTTTGGGGGTACGTAGGTATATATAGGAGGAAGGAGTACGTCAGTGGAGCAACAAGGGGCCCACGAGGGTGGAGGGCGCGCCTGGGGGGTAGGCGCGTGATAACCCACAAGTATAGGGGATCGCAACAGCTTTTGATGGTAGAGTATTCAACCCAAATTTATTGATTCGACACAAGGGGAGCCAAAGAATATTCTCAAGTATTAGCAGCTGAGTTGTCAATTCAACCACACCTGGAAACTTAGTATCTGCAGGAAAGTGTTTAGTAGAAAAGTAATATGATAGTGGTGGTAGCGGCAACAAAAGTAAAGACAGCAAAAGTAATTTTTTTGGTATTTTGTAGTGATTGTAACAGTAGCAGCGTGAAAGTAAATAAGCAAGAACCAGTATATGGAAAACTCGTAGGCACCGGATTAGTGATGGATAATTATGCCGGATGTGGTTCATCATGTAACAGTCATAACATAGGGTGACACAAAACTAGCTCCAATTCATCAATGTAATGTAGGCATGTATTCCGTATATAGTCATACGTGCTTATGGAAAAGAACTTGCATGACATCTTTTGTCCTACCCTCCCGTGGCAGCGGGGTCCTATTGGAAACTAAGGGATATTAAGGCCTCCTTTTAATAGAGAACCGGAACAAAGCATTAGCACATAGTGAATACATGAACTCCTCAAACTATGGTCATCACCGGGAGTGGTCCTGATTATTGTCACTTCGGGGTTGCCGGATCAAAACACATAGTAGGTTACTATACACTTGCAAGATAGGATCAAGAACTCACATATATTGATGAAAACATAATAGGTTCAGATCTGAAATCATCTCACTCGGGCCCTAGTGAAAAGCATTAAGCATAGCAAAGTCATGGCAACATCAATCTCAGAACATAATGGATACTAGGGATCAAACCCTAACAAAACTAACTCGATTACATGATAAATCTCATCAAACCCATCACCGTCCAGCAAGCCTACGATGGAATTACTCATGCACGGCGGTGAGCATCATGAAATTGGTGATGGAGGATGGTTGATGATGACGACGGCGACGAATCCCCCTCTCCGGAGCCCCAAACAGACTCCAAATCAGCCTTCCCGAGAGGTTTTAGGGCTTGGCGGCGTCTCCGTATCATAAAATGCGATGATTTCTTCTCTTTGATTTTTTTCTCTTCGAAAGCAAATATATAGAGTTGGAGTTGGCGTCGGAGGGCATCCAGGGGGCCCACGAGCTAGGGGGCGCGCCCCCACCCTTGTGAGAAGGGTGTGGGCCCCCTGGTCTTCATATTTGGCGAGGATTTTTTTATTATTTTTTCTAAGATGTTCCGTGGAGTTTCAGGTCATTCCGAGAATATTTGTTTTCTGCACATAAAACAACACCATGGCAATTCTGCTGAAAACAGCGTCAGTCCGGGTTAGTTCCATTCAAATCATACAAGTTAGAGTCCAAAACAAGGGCAAAAGTGTTTGGAAAAGTAGATACGACAGAGACGTATCAACTCCCCCAAGCTTAAACCCTGGCTTGTCCTCAAGCAATTCAGTTGACAAATTGAAAGAAAGAAAGAAAAACTTTTACAAACTCTGTTTGCTCTTGTTGTTGTAACTATGTCAAGCCAGCATTCAAGTTTTCAGCATAGATCATAACTAACCACATTTGCAATAATTCTCAGGTCTCACAATTACTCATATCAATAGCATAATCAACTAGCAAGTCATAATAATAAATCTCGGATGACAACACTTTCTCAAAACAATCATAATATGATATAACAAGATGGTATCTCGCTAGCCCTTTCTGAGACCGCAAAACATAAATGCAGAGCACCTTTAAAGATCAAGGACTGACTAGACATTGTAATTCATGGTAAAAGAGATCCAATCATAGTCATACCCAATATAAATTAACAGTGATGAATGCAAATGACGGCTGTGCTCTCCAGCTAGTGCTTTTTAATAAGAGGGTGATGACTCAACAAAGAAGTAAATGGATAGGCCCTTCGCAGAGGGAAGCAGGGATTTGTAGAGGTGCCAGAGCTCGGTTTTGAAATAGAGATAAATTGTATTTTGAGCAGTATACATTCATTGTCAACGTAACAACTAAGAGATGGCGATATCTTCCATTCTAAACACATTATAGGCGGTTCCCAAACAGAATGGTAAAGTTTATACTCCCTCTCCACCAACAAGCATCTATCCATGGCTTGCTCGAAACAACGAGTGCCTCCAACATACATCAGGTCCCAGGGGGAGTTTTGTTTGCAATTAATTTTGATGTAGTTTGCATAAAGCATGGGACTGGGCATCCCGGTGACCAGCCATTTTCTCGTGAGTGAGGAGCGGAGTCCACTCCTCTTCAGAATAACCCGCCTAACACAGAAGATAAGGACAGCCTTGGTTGATACATGAGCTATTCGAGCATACAAAACAGAATGTTTATTTGAAGGTTTAGAGTTTGGCACATACAAATTTACTTGGAACGGCAGGTAGATACCGCATATAGGAAGGTATAATGGACTCATCTGGAATAACTTTGGGGTTTAAGGGATTGGATGCACAAGCATTATTCCCTCTTAGTACAAGTGAAGGCTAGCAAAACACTGGGAAGCGACCAACTAGTGAGCGACAACAGCAATGTACATGCATTAAAATTAATAAACATTGGATGCAAGCATGAGTAGGATATAATCCAACATGAACATAAATATCGTGAAGGCTATGTTGATTTTGTTTCAACTACATGCGTGAACATGTGCCAAGTCAAGTCACTTAAATCATTCAAAAGAGGATACCACCCCATCATACCACATCATAACCATCTCAATAGCATGTTGGCACACAAGGTAAATCATTATAACTCATAGCTAATCAAGCATGGCACAAGCAACTATGATCTCTAATTGTCATTGCAAACATGTTTATTCATAATAAGCTGAATCAAGAACGAGGGACTCATCATATTTACAAAAACAAAAGAGGTCAAGTTCATACCAGCATTTCTCATCTCAGTCAGTCCATCATATATCATCATTATTGCCTTTCACTTGCACGACCGAACGGTGTAAATAATAATAAGAGTGCACGTGCATTGGACTAAGCTGGAATCTGTGAGCATTCAATAAACAGGAGAAGACAAGGCAATATGGGCTCTTGGTTAAATCAACAATAATGCATATAAGAGCCACTTCAACAATTTAATTATGGTCTTCTCCTACTGACCCCAAATAAAAGAAAAGAAATAAAACTATTTACACGGGAAATCTCCCAACAAGCAAAAGAAGAACGGGAAATATTTTTGGGTTTTCTTTTTAATTATTACTACTACAGCAGAAAAATAAACTACTACTAATTTTTTTGTTTTTCTTAAGGTTTAACAAACACACAAGAAGAAAGCAGGAAAAAGAAAATAAACTAGCATGGATATTACAGTGAAAAAGTATGAGCATCGACATCTAGCAATGAGTGTGTGTGAACATAAATGTAATGTCGGTGAGAAATGCGTACCCCCCCAAGCTTAGGCTTTTGGCCTAAGGTGGTCTATGGCCACGGCTGGCCTGGCGGATATCCGTAATAATAGTTGTTGGGGTCGTACTGTGATGAAGAAGAAGACTCTGACTGCCACTGGCTGACAGTCATCTCTGGATCCCAAGAATAAACAGATTGTCGTGGAGGCTCATCTTGTGGTTCCTATTCCGGGGCTGGTGCAGGATTCTTGTAAGCTTGGACGGCAGCCCACGTAACGAGGTAGGGTCCTACAAAATTAAACAAAGAAGGAGCAGGCAGGATAATAGTCTCAGGATGATGTTTGTTAAAGAACATGTGATATTTAAGCTCTCCTGCCCTATTCTTAACAATAAAATCATGTGCCACCATACTTTTATGATCTAGATAAACACGGGGCAGCACCTTTTCTTCCTTCTCAGCATGCCTAATAGGTATGTTAAAATGTGCAGCTAGGCGTGTGGCATAGACGCCTCCAAAGATGGGACCCTTAGTACGGTTCATACTTAACCGTCTAGCAATAATACCACCCATACTAAAAGTGTTATCATTGTATAAACCGTGGTGTAGAATAATTATATTAGGGATACTAAGGTTTCCACAGTTTCCGCATCCAATTAAACAACGACTAGCAAATAATGCAAAGTAACGTAAAACAGGAAAATGTATGCTAGTGATTCGTGCATCGGAAACCTTTCTAGTTTCTCCTACAGTGATAGTATCAATAAACCCAGCCACATCATCATGATGTGGTTCTTCTGTCTTTCCCTCAAAAGGGACTAAACAAATCCGACAGAAATCATAAAGTGACATCTCCTTATGCTCATCATATAAATGAAACTCCACCGTAGGTGGTGAGTTCCTAGAATGAAAATGAAAGTTTTGCACAAAAGTATTTGTGAGTAAGAGATACTGATCGCATTGGTCGTGGAGGAAAGCAGTGAGGCCTGCATTGTGAGCCAATTCATGAAAATCTTCATAGATACTGACTGCTCTCAAGAAATCTTTAGAAGGCCATTCACACGCCCAAATCTCCATGGTGCGCGGCAAATTATACTTAGGCTTCGGTGCCTTTTCCTTCGAGCTTTGGCTCGACGAGCCCCTCAAAAATCTCCTCATTATTCTTCTGAAATAATCTGAATTTTTTAGTAACTTCAAACAAAAGTGAACCAACTTCAATAAAACTGATAGCAACTACTCCTACAAGTGCCTAGAGCCTATATCAAGCATTAGAGCTACTTAGAACCATATAAAGTTGACATGCAAGCTCAAGAACATGGTCACCTATGCAGCACAAATTTGCAAAGAATAAAGCACTAGAACAAAAACTAATTGGACCAATGGAGGAGTCACATACCAAGGAACAATCTCCCCAAGCAGTTTTGCGAGAGGTGCTTTGAGCAAGGAGATCGAAAATCACAGCAAAAGTGGCTGGAACTCGTGCTTGAGTTGGTTTTTCGGGTTTGTGTGAGACAGAGGAAGAAGATGGGTGCTGGGATAAGTGGAGGAGGGCCACCATGGGCCCATGAGGCAGGGGGCGCGCCCTAGAGGGGTGGGGGGCGCCCACCACCCTCGTGGCCAGGTGGCAGCTCCTCCCGTGGTAATGTTTGCACAGTAAATTCTCAAATATTCCTGAAAAATCATATTAAATTGGCATGTCATTCTGAGGACTTTTATTTTCGGGATATTTTTATATTGCACGGATAAGTCAGGAAACAGACAGAAAAATACTATTTTTACTTTATTTCTACTAATTAACAGAAAGTATAGAGAGGGTACAGAAGTTTGTGCTTCTAGTTTCATCCATCTCATGCTCATCAAAAAGAATCCACTAACAAGGTTGATCAAGTATTGTTAACAAACTCATCCGATAATCATGAAACCGGAGAAATTTCGAATAACACTAAGTTACCTCAACGGGGATATGCACATCCCCAATAATAAGAATATCATATTTCTTCTTGACAGTAGGAAGAGGAAATTCAAAACCTCCAATTATAATCGATGGAATTTTCCCAATAGAATTGATACTATGAACTTGAGGTTCTTTCCTCGGAAAGTGTACCGTATGCTCATTACCATTAACATGAAAAGTAACATTGCCGTTGTTGCAATCAATAACAGCCCTGCAGTATTAAGAAAATGTCTTCCAAGAATAATAGACATACTATCATCCTCGGGAATATCAAGTATAACAAAGTCCGTTAAAATAGTAACATTTGCAACCACAACAGGCACATCCTCACAAATACCGACAGGTATAGCAGTTGATTTATTAGCCATTTGCAAAGATATTTCAGTAGGTGTCGGCTTATTCAAGTCAAGTCTACGATATAAAGAGAGAGGCATAACACTAACACCGGCTCCAAGATCACATAAAGTAGTTTTAATATAATTTCTTTTAATGGAGCAAGGTATAGTAGGTACTCCAGGGTCTCCAAGTTTCTTTGGTATTCCACCCTTAAAAGTATAATTAGCAAGCATGGTGGAAATTTCAGCTTCCGGTATCTTTCTTTTATTAGTAATGATATCCTTCATATATTTAGCATAAGGATTTGTTTTGAGCACATCAGTTAATCTCATACGCAAAAAGATAGGCCTAATCGTTTCAGCAAAGTGCTCAAAATCCTCGTCATCCTTTTTCTTGGATGGTTTCGGAGGAAAAGGCATGGGTTTCTGAACCCAAGGTTCCCTTTCTTTACCATGTTTCCTAGCAACAAAGTCTCTTTTATCATAACGTTGATTCTTCGATTGTGGGTTATCAAGATCAACAGCAGGTTCAATTTCTACATCATTGTCATTACTAGGTTGAGCATCATCATGAACATCATCATTAATATTTTTACTAGGTTCATGTTCATTACCAGATTGTGTTTCAGCATCAGACATAGATATATCATTTGGATTATCAGGTGGTTCAGCAATAGGTTCACTAGAAGTTTGCATAGTTCTATCATTTTTCTTCTTCTTCTTTTTAGAAGAACTAGGAACATCAATATTATTTCTTTGAGAATCTTGCTCGATTCTCTTAGGGTGGCCTTCAGGATACAAAGGTTCCTGAGTCATTCTACCAGTTCTAGTAGCCACTCTAATAGCATAATCATTTTTCTTACTATTCATTTCATTTAGCACTTCTTTTTGAGCCTTAAGTACTTGTTCTACTTCAGTGGTAACAATAGAAGCATGTTTGCTAACAAGTTTAAGTTCACCTTTAATATTAGCCATATAATCACCCAAGCGTCTAATCATATAAACATTTTCTTTTAATTGTCCACCAAAATAAGCATTGAAGTCGTCTTGCTTAAACATAAAGTTATCAAACTCATCCAAGCACGGACTAGCAATTTTAGTAGGAGGAATTTCAGCTTTATCATATCTATAGAGAGAATTTACCTTTACTACCTGTGTTGGGATATCGGGATCAGGAGGTTCTTCAGTAAATAAATAATTGAGATCATATGTTTCTTCAACAGGCGGTATATTAAGACCATGTATTTCGTCAATAGGAGGTAAATTCTTAATGTCTTCAGCTTTAATACCTTTTTCTTTCATAGATTTCTTTGCCTCTTGCATATCTTCGGGACTGAGAAATCAAACACCTCTCTTCTTCGGGGTTGGTTTAAGAATAGGCTCAGTAATTGGAGCAGGAGTTGGCTTAGGAGCTGGCTCAGGAGGTGCCCAATTATTTTCATTTGTCAACATATTATTCAATAAAATTTCAGCTTCATCCGGTGTTCTTTCCCTGAAAAGAGAACCAGCACAACTATCCAGGTAATCTCTCCTCTCGTAGTTGAGGGATAGATCTTGGTTTTTGGATCCCTCAAGTTCTTCATAGTGTCCAGCAGATATAAATCCCAAGTGACTCAAAGAATAGAGCTATGCTCCCCGGCAACGGCGCCAGAAATTAGTCTTGATAACCCACAAGTATAGGGGATCACAACAGCTTTCGAGGGTAGAGTATTCAACCCAAATTTATTGATTCGACACAAGGGGAGCCAAAGAATATTCTCAAGTATTAGCAGCTGAGTTGTCAATTCAACCACACCTGGAAACTTAGTATCTGCAGCAAAGTGTTTAGTAGCAAAGTAATATGATAGTGGTGGTAGCAGCAACAAAAGTAAAGACAGCAAAATTAATGTTTTTGGTATTTTGTAGTGATTGTAACAGTAGCAGTGGGAAAGTAAATAAGCGAGAACCAGTATATGGAAAACTCGTAGGCACCGGATCAGTGATGGATAATTATGCCGGATGCGGTTCATCATGTAACAGTCATAACATAGGGTGACTGTGACGCCCCAAGACCGATGTGCCAGGTGTCCTCCAGTTATTCGCTATCGTTGCCATGTCATTCGCTTACGTGTTGCATCTTGTCATGTCATCATGTGCATTGCATCATCATGTTTTTCAAAACTTGCATCCGTCCCGGTCTCCTCATTCTCTCTGTTGTCTGTCATGAGCCCAGACACACTTGCACGCGCCCGCGGCACGTCCGAAATATTATTTTATAAGTGGCCGGGAAATGTTCTCGGATTGGGTTGAGAGTTGACGTATGGTCTTATTATAGTGTAGATAGACCGCCTGTCAAGTTTCATCGCATTTGGAGTTTGTTTGACGCCCCAACGATTAACTATAGCGGCAGTATAGCCGGTCTATCGTCGGACGTTTTCGGTCTCCGGAAACAGTCGCCGGGCCTCTCCTCTTCTCTCTTCTCAGACCTTTGCTGCACTACCTCTCACCGCCAGGCCCTACCTAACCTCGCTCGTCAGGCCGCGGACCTCCTCCCGCGCGCGTCCAAAATCTGTCCCGGACCCGACCCGGGCAGTCGTCACCGTTATGTCCGGATCATCCCCAAACATCTACAAAACGTCTCGGTTTTGTTAATTGGACTTCCTAACATATTTTTTCACGACCATCTGATTCAGATCGAAGGGACCAGTTGCACCTAACCAAGATTTCACCTACTATATATTCAGCCTACCTAACCCTAAAATCCTCCCGTCCCATCCATCCTTTCCCGCAGCCGCCACCAGTCTCTCGCCTCCCCTCGGGATCTCCTCCCGATCCAATCTCCCCGACCACCTCCCTGGTTTTCAGCGCCACCTAATCACAACAGCCAACCACCATCTCCTGCCCGAGTGATTCCTCCTCCCTGCCTCGCTCGAACAGCAAGAGGAGCTCCTCCTCGACCTTCAGTCGCCGCTCGCCGGAGCACCGGGCAAACACCAGCAGCTGAGCTACGTCGCCCCTCCCGTTCTTCTCCTCCCGTTCTTCTTCTTCGACCAGCGCTCATCCCTCTCTCTCGTTTCTCTGAACAGGGACCACCTGCGCCATGGCCGTCCGAACCTCGCTGCTGCCTCAAGTTCCCCACCGCCGGAGCAAGCCAGCAGGAATCCCACTGCCGTCGTTCAAGCTGCTCGAGCGCTCGGACCCGTTTGTAGCCGCTGCCTTCGCCAAATCCCCGCTTCGCCGGAGCCCTGCTTTGCACCATCTTCCCGTTGACTGCGAGCTCGCGCTCGAGCTTTGCCTCTACGAGTGCCGCCTGCGTTGACCCGCTGCTTCGAGGACGAGGACGCCCAGCGACCAGCGCCGAGTCGACTCCCTTGCATCGCCTGTTGCCGCACCTTGGACCCGCGCCCAGCCTTCCTTCCCCGCGCCGTTCCTCGCGCGCCGGACCTCCCCAACCTCGCCGGAGCCACGCAGGTCGCCGACCCTTCCTCTCTATCCTCCGGTCCTCCTCTGTTTTCCTCTCTCTCAATCGCGCTCTCTCTCTTAGGGACGAACAAGGACGCCGCCGCCCCATGGAACCTTCTCCGCCTGGAGCCCCTTCACCTGCATCCGCCCCCCTCCGTCCAGACCCGTCGTCTCCGCCTCCCTTCCTTCGTCTCCGGCGAGCAGCCGTGCCGCCGTGGCTCTGCTTCCTGTCGTGCAGACTGCAGAGGATGCCCGCTCGTGCCCTGCTTCTCATGCTGTCCAGGAGTGAGCGCGTTGACCGCAGCCCCTGCACGCCCTCGTTCGATCCAGCTGCGACCGGCCCATGGCCACCTTTTTCCTGCAGCCCACAGAGCAGGCCCAGCTTGCTTCCCCTCCAGATCCGACCTGGGTTTGGCCCAAAGTGAGCAACCCTCACCCAGATCCAGATTCGGCCCGATATGCTTTTTTTCCTGTTGCTGCGATTTTGTCTATTTTTCCAGAGGAGACCAGTTTTGCAGAAAAGTCCCTCTAGATCATGCATATAATTACTCACAAACTGTGCATCGGTTTAAAACAAACTTAATATGAAACTTGCTTAGTTTTTCATCTAGTTTAATAATATGTCATTTTCATCCATGTTTAAAATGCTTAAAATGTTGTTTGTTTAAATTTGCTCATATGCCATGCTAAAATGATTTAATTCATATCTAAATAACCGTAACTCGGAATTTAATCAACTTTATATGTAAATGGGGTAGAATTGTGCCTAGTTTAACTTGGTGACATTGCTTTGCATGTTTAACAACTATAAAATATGGTTTAGGGCAGAACAGTACCAAACCTAAACTTATGCACATGAGGAGTTTCCGGACTTGTTGTTTGTTGTTCCGGCCTCATTTGAACTTGCCTAGATAGATAGTTTCATCATGATTCACCTCTTGCCATGCTAACAACATTGAATATTGTTGGGTACATAAACGAGATCGAACTAAATAACTCAAATGTGGTGTTTCGTCAATATGCAACGGAGTTGCATGTTGAGCTCCACTTAATTTGTAGGATTGTTTGTGCATTTTGCCATGCCATGCTTCATTAAACTGGACATGCATCATACTTGATTGTGCATCATGCCATGTTTATGTGGTGGTTGTTTACTATGTTGTTTGCTTTCTTTCCAGTGTACTTCTTCTCGGTAATCCGGTAACATCGTGTTGTGAGGATTCGTTCGACTTTGTCCGTTTATCTTCTTCATGGACTCGTTCTTCTTCCTTGCGGGATTTCAGGCAAGATGACCATACCCTCGAAATCACTTCTATCTTTGCTGGCTAGTTGCTCGCTCTTTTGCTATGCCTATGCTATGATGCCTACCACTTGCTATATCATGCCTCCCATATTATTGAGCCAAGCCTCTAACCCACCTTGTCCTAGCAAACCGTTGTTTGGCTATGTTACCGCTTTGCTCAGCCCCTGTTATAGCGTTGTTAGTTGTAGGTGAAGATTGGAGTTTGTTCCTTGTTGGAACATGGATATTTTTGTTGGGATATCACAATATCTCTTATTTAATTAATGCATATATATACTTGGTAAAGGGTGGAAGGCTCGGTGTTATGTTCTCGGATTTTGCGTTCCTTACACGGTTGGGTTATAATGGGAACCCCTTGACAGTTCGCCTTGAATAAAACTCCTCCAGCAAGGCCCAACATTGGTTTTACCATTTGCCACCTAGCCTTTTCTTTCCCTTGGGTCGGCCAGCTCAAGGGTCATCTTTATTTAACCCCCCCGGGCCAGTGCTTCTCTAAGTGTTGGTCCAACTGAGCGATGTCCGAGGCTACCAGGGGCAACTCTGGGCTGGCTTACCCGACGTCTGGCTCATCCGGTGTGCCCTGAGAACGAGATATGTGCAGCTCCTATCGGGATTTGTCGGCACATCTGGGTGGCTTTGCTGGTCTTGTTTTACCATTGTCGAAATGTCTTGTAACCAGGATTCCGATCCTGATCGGGTCTTCCCGCTAGAAGGAATACCCTTTGTTGACCGTGAGAGCTTGTGATGGGCTAAGTTGGGACACCCCTGCAGGGATTGAACTTTCGAAAGCCGTGCCCACGGTTATGGGCAGATGGGAATTTGTTAATGTCCGATTGTAGAAAACCTGAAGTTGACCTTAATTAAAATACATCAACCGCGTGTGTAACCGTGATGGTCTCTTCTTGGCCGAGTCCGGGAAGTGAACACGGTGTTGGAGTTATGCTTGACGTAGGTTGTTCTAGGATCACTTCTTGATCATAGTTGTTTGTCCGTGCTTTTGCCTTCTCTTCTCGCTCTTTTTCCGAATATGTTAGCCACCATATATGCTAGTCGCTTGCTGCAGCTCCACCTCATACCTTTACCTTACCCATAAGCTTAAATAGTCTTGATCGCGAGGGAGCGAGATTGCTGAGTCCCCGTGACTCACAGATACTTCCAACACCAGTTTGCAGGTGCCGATGAAACCGTGCAGGTGATGCAACCAAGCTCAAGGAGGAGCTCGATGAAGACCTTGCCCTTTGTGTTGTTTCGTTCTAGTTGATCAGTAGTGGAGTCCAGTTGGGGTCGATCGGGGATCTATGTAGCTTTTGGGGTAGTCTTCTTTTATTTTGGTTCCGTAGTCGGACCTTGATTGTATCTGGATGATGTAATGCTTTATTCATGTATTTGTGTGAAGTGGCGATTGTAAGCCAACTATGTATCTCTTTCCCTTATGTATTACATGGGTTGTGTGAAGATTACCTCACTTGCGACATTGCTTTCAATGCGGTTATGCCTCTAAGTCATGCTTCGACACGTGGGAGGTATAGCCGCATCGAGGGTGTTACAAGTCGGTAATCAGAGCCTTCCCCGACCTTACGAGCCCCCCTGCTTGATCGAATCGCTGACGTTATTGAGTCTAGAAATTGTTTTGAGTCATTTAGGAATTATATATATCGGAGAGTTAGGAATTATTTTTACTCCTCAGTCCCTTCGTCGCTCTGGTGAGACATCCTGACGTAGAGTTTTGACTCTTCTCTTCTCAAATTTCACTAAAAAAATTTAGGATCAGCGGGTATCTTGGAATCGTTCCGATGGTTTTGTGACGAGAACATTGTTCTTGGTGCCTCCTGTCATTTAGGGGTTGTGGCAGTGTCCCGGGGAGTTGAGCTCCGAGGTGTTGTCGTCACAATTTTATCGTTGCAGTTCTGGAATACCTGAGATTAGTTTCGCCGACATTGAATATCTCTTTTATGCAGTTGTTGGTGAGATAACCTCGACGCCACCCAGTACTGGGGCGGGAGTTCGGGAGTATTGCCATAACTCGTATAACGGATGCTTTTCGAAGGTTGAGGTAGATGATTTCCGAAGGTTTCTTGGTTATGTGTTGAAGGATGGATACAGCTGGATGTAGGATTTGCTAGTTTTGGGTGAGATATTATGCTTCCCCTTTATCCCCAACACCTGATTGCATAACCGGGAAAATTTCGGGAGTTTATAAGTGGGAATTCAAGTAGCTCCTAGGATTTCTTTCCGACAGATGTATGATTTGAAATTGGGGTTCGACGTCTAGTGGTCCGCCTATTCACGGTCGGTTTTACAGTGGTCTCGTTGTGTCTTAAAGAGTCCTTGGCTATGCCGACTCGGGGATGCTTCGTATGTCATGTGCACTGCCTTGTACATGATGGTGTTGTACGATCGAGCCCGTGTAGGCCCCACCATGAAAACTTCAGACGAAACCTCTATCATATGTTTGTTCCGGCTTATTCTGCAAGCCAATTCTTTGTTTTGTTTTGAGTTGTGGTATTCGAGTTGCTTCGAAGTCAAATGTTGATTCCATACCTTTTATAAGTGGTGTTCTCGTATTCCTACGGGAGTACTAATCCTTCATGCTAATCGAGATTATCATGTCAATCCTTTTCAACCGGTGTGTTTCTCTTCAAGCGGATCCGTTCATTTTCAATATCCGCAAGATTCAATCTCAGCTTTCTCAATGGTGTTCGTTTCATCCATCCCAAGTTGCCTTTGTTTTTCCCGCCCTCCCTCCCTTGTTTTATTCAAGGACTCGGATTTTTTATTCAAGTATCCTTTATTGATGGGAAGCCTCTCCATTCCTTTTCCGTCAATTTTCTTATCCGGTGATTCTCATGAAGATCCTAACGGAGCCTCAAGTTCATCATTGTTCATTCTCTTTCTTCTCCCGTGGTATCAAGTCAAGCTTTGTTGATCACATCCTTTCCTCGTTTCAATGCTTTATCATGCCGGTGCAATTCTTAATCATTCACCTCTCGCTATTCAATTGTTTCGGAGTGCCGAAGATATCTCAGAAGATTCGTGTTTCCACTCTGCTTTCGTTCAAGATCTTTTGAGGATGCCACCTCATTCAAGCCATTTAATTCAACCGGTGCAACCTCTCTTTTAAATCTTTTCAACGGTGTTTCTCTTAAGTGGGCCCTAACCCACAGGTCTTTTCCCAGGATCTTACCTGACTCTTCTTATTTGTCCGGAGCTATCCTCAAGTTCTTTTCGAAGTTTTGACGTAAGAATGAATTTTCATCAGTCAAGTGCCTTTCTCCAAGATCTTTTAAATTCTTTTCATCATTGACTTAACCTCTTCGTTTTGATTCTTCCGGAGTGTCTAAATAATTCTTGATGGTGTTTATCGTCATCATTCTCAGATTTTGAAGACTGAAGAAGAATTTTTTCCTCCATATCATATCCGTTCTCGTGAAGATTCTCAGTTCTAGCTTGATGCCATCCTCTCATAATTGTTTGTGAGTATTATTTTCACCCATCCGGTGCAATTCAGGAGTCTTTTCAGTTTGTGCCTCTAAAGGCCATCATTTCGGATTTATTCATTCTCAGCTTTCAGCTCTCTTTCTCTAAATCTTACCGGCACATCATTCAAGTATTCTCTTATCAGCTCGTGATCTCTTCGTTCTCATGTATCTAAATCCCCTCTAGCTTCTTCGTTAATTTTCAATTCTTCCCGGTGTTTCGTTATCTTTTATTCATTCATTTGCAATTCCTATGGTGGTTCGTTCAAGATTCTTCTTCCTTCGTGTATCATATCAATTTATTCGTTGTTTCAATCCTATCGGTGGTTCGTTGAAGACCTTTCCAAGTTGACGCTATATATATCTTAATACTTTCTACGAGAATAAGTTGTATGCAATCTGTTGCTTGTCATCAATTTAAATTGGTGAAGGATACGTGTAACATAATTCTTATTCTTGTTTTCATCCAAGCGATTAATTCCTTATTCCGGAGGTTCATCTTATCACATTCTCGGTTCGAAATGCTTTATCTTTTCTTTTCCCGGAGTTCCAAGCTCTCTCAATTTTCTCATCATGAAGATCCATATAATCATTGCAAGTCTTCACCTTGTGTTTCAACTTCTCTTTCATTTTGTTTGATCATTTCTTTTATTACCGGAGTTCGTCATGGAGGCTCTACATGTTGGTTCATCAAGGACGTAATTCCTTCTCGAAGTGTCCATCAAGATTATTTTCAGAGGAGCTCAAGCATTCTTCATCTTGCAATCCGAAGTCCATTTCGTATACCGTATTATTTGAGGTGGTGTTATGTCATTCTTGATGATTTCCCCTATGTGGTTCATGATTCACATGTTGTCAAGATTGAGATATCTTAAATCCATCAACCTCTTCGTTGGAGCCATCTTGGGCTATACTTCACCTAAAGCTTCTCCTAAGGATTGTCGCTATTTATGTTGCTCATATATGATCCAAGTTCTTCATTTATCCTACGGGTGAAATAAGTTCTCGTCTCCTTGTTCTTATCAATCAAATTCTTTCCCGTGAGTGGCAGGTTGTCACCTCATAATTTGAGATGTATTCCATAAGACTGTATCAAATTTATTCTTTTCGTTGTTGGTTTTCCAACAACTCCGTTCTAGCTTTTGTTGTAAGCGTGCTCTCTCAAAGATCTTGTTTCCCTTCGTTCATTCCACTCCACTCTTTTATTTCATTCTGAAGGCTTTGTATTGTTGCTATATTCACTCATCATCTCGTTTTGTCAAATATCTTGTTCTTTTCGTGCTTGTCCATTTAACCGGAGTATCGTGCCCTCTTTTCAAGTTCTCTCATCTTATCAAGTTTTGCCTATTTTCAACCGGAGTGCCATCTCAACTCGTTCTTACCCCTAGTACCATTCTTTCAATAGTTCCGGAGGGAGTATATTTGATCTCATCAAGTTTCCTCTCATCTTGCCAAGTTCTTATTCAATTCCTTTTCCTTTCAATCGGAGTGCTGCCCGAAGTTGTTCTTCCTTGTTTCTCTTTTCTAACGGAGTTTTTTTTTCAACTTCGCTCATCTCCGTTGTATTCTTTTCTTGAAATGGCTTAACCTTTTCAAGGTTCTTTGGTTTCACTCGTTTGTCAAAGAAGCAACTTAGTTTTACCTCTTCTCTTTCTCTTCCATTTTCCCTCCGGTGCCATTCTAGATCTGGGACAAGATCCTCTCGTAGTGGTGGATGTTGTGACGCCACGAGACCGATGTACCAGGTGTCCTCCAGTTATTCGCTGTCGTTGCCATGTCATTCGCTTGCGTGTTGCATCTTGTCATGTCATCAGGTGCATTGCATCATCCTGTTTTTCAAAACTTTCATCCGTCCCGGTCTCCTCGTTCTCTCCGTTGTCTGTTCTGAGCCCAGACACACTTGCACGCGCCCGCGGCACGTCCGAAATATTATTTTATAAGTGGCCGGGAAATGTTCTCGGATTGGGTTGAGAGTTGACGTGTGGTCTTATTATAGTGTAGATAGACAGCCTGTCAAGTTTCATCGCATTTGGAGTTCGTTTGACGCCCCAACGATTAACTATAGCGGCAATATAGCCGGTCTATCGTCGGACATTTTCGGTCTCTGGAAACAGTCGCCGGGCCTCTCCTCTTCTCTCTTCTCAGACCTTTGCTGCACTACCTCTCACCGCCAGGCCCTACCTAACCTCTCTCGTCAGGCCGCGGACCTCCTCCCGCGCGCGTCCGAAATCTGTCCCGGACCCGACCCGGGCAGTCGTCACCGTTATGTCCGGATCATCCCCAAACATCTACAAAACGTCTCCATTTTGTTAATTGGACTTCCTAACATATTTTTTTGCGACCGTCTGATTCAGATCGAAGGGACCAGTTGCACCTAACCAAGATTTCACCTACTATATATTCAGCCTACCTAACCTAAAAACCTGCCGTCCCATCCATCCTTTCCCGCAGCCGCCGCCAGTCTCTCGCTTCCCCTCGGGATCTCCTCCCGATCCAATCTCCCCGACCACCTCCCTGGTTTTCAGCGCCGCCTAATCACAATAGACAACCACCATCTCCTGCCCGAGTGATTCCTCCTCCCTGCCTCGCTCGAACAGTAAGAGGAGCTCCTCCTCGACCTTCAGTCGCCGCTCGCTGGAGCACCGGGCAAACACCAGCAGCTGAGCTATGCCGCCCCTCCCGTTCTTCTCCTCCCGTTCTTCTTCTTCGACCAGCACTCATCCCTCTCTCTCGTTTCTCTGAACAGGGACCACCTGCGCCGCCCCGCCAAGCCCATGGAGTCCACCATGGCCATCCAAACCTCACTGCTGCCTCAAGTTCCCGGCCGCCGGAGCAAGCCAGCGGGAATCCCACTGCCATCGTTCAAGCTCCTCGAGCGCTCGGACCCGTTTGTCTCCGCTGCCTTCGCCAAATCCCCACGCCGCCGGAGCCCTGCTTTGCGCCATCTTCCCGTTGACTGCGAGCTCGCGCTCGAGCTTTGCCTCTGCGAGCGCCGCCTGCGTTGACCTGCTGCTTCAAGGATGAGGATGCCCAGCGACCAGCGCCCGAGTCGACTCCCTTGCATCGCCTGTTGCCGCGCCTTGGACCCGCGCCCAGCCTTCCTTCCCCGCGCCGTTCCTCGCGCGTCGGACCTCCCCAACCTCGCCGGAGCCACGCAGGTCGCCGACCCTTCCTCTCTGTCCTCCGGTCCTCCTCTGTTTTCCTCTCTCTCAATCGTGCTCTCTCTCTCTAGGGACGAACAAGGACGCCGCCGCCCCATGGAACCTTCTTCGCCTAGAGCCCCTTCACCTGCATCCCCCCCTCCGTCCAGACCCTCCGTCTTCGCCTCCCTTCCTTCGTCTCCGGCGAGCAGCCGTGCCGCCGCGGCTCTGCTTCCTGTCATGCAGACTCCAGAGGATGCCCGCTCGTGCCCTGCTTCTCGTCCTGTCCAGGAGCGAGCGCGTTGACCACGGCCCCTGGACGCCCTCGTTTGATCCATCTACGACCGGCCCATGGCCACCTTTTTTCCTGCAGCCCATAGAGCAGGCCCATCTTGCTTCCCCTCCAGATCCGACCTGGGTTTAGCCCAAAGTGAGCAACCCTCACCCAGATCCAGATTCGGCCCAATATGCTTTTTTTCCTGTTGCTGCGATTTTGTCTATTTTTCCAGAGGAGACCAGTTTTGAAGAAAAGTCCCTCTAGATCATGCATATAATAACTCACAAACGTGCATCGGTTTAAAACAAACTTAATATGAAACTTGCTTAGTTTTTCATCTAGTTTAATAATATGTCATTTTCATCCATGTTTAAAATGCTTACAATGCTGTTTGTTTGAATTTGCTCATATGCCATGCTAAAATGATTTAATTCATATCTAAATAACCGTAACTTGGAATTTAATAAACTTTATATGTAAGTGGGGTAGAATTGTGCCTAGTTTAACTTGCTGACATTGCTTTGCATGTTTAACAACTATAAAATATGGTTTAGGGCAGAACAGTACCAAACCTAAAATTATGCACATGAGGAGTTTTCGGACTTGTTGTTTGTTGTTCCGGCCTCATTTGAACTTGCCTAGATAGATAGTTTCATCATGATTCACCTCTTGCCATGCTAACAACATTGAATATTGTTGGGTACATAAACGAGATCGAACTAAATAACTCGAATGTGGTGTTTCGTCAATATGCAACGGAGTTGCATGTTGAGCTCCACTTAATTTGTAGGATTGTTTGTGCATTTTGCCATGCCATGCTTCATTAAACTGGACATGCATCATACTTGATTATGCATCATGCCATGTTTATGTGGTGGTTGTTTACTATGTTGTTTTCTTTCTTTCCGGTGTACTTCTTCTCGGTAATCCGGTAACGTCGTGTTGTGAGGATTCGTTCGACTTCGTCCGTTTATCTTCTTCATGGACTCATTCTTCTTCCTTGCGGGATTTCAGGCAAGATGACCATACCCTCGAAATCACTTCTATCTTTGCTGGCTAGTTGCTCGCTCTTTTGCTATGCCTATGCTATGATGCCTACCACTTGATATATCATGCCTCCCATATTATTGAGCCAAGCCTCTAACCCACATTGTCCTAGCAAACCGTTGTTTGGCTATGTTACCGCTTTGCTCAACCCCTGTTATAGTGTTGTTAGTTGCAGGTGAAGATTGGAGTTTGTTCCTTGTTGGAACATGGATATTTTTGTTGGGATATCACAATATCTCTTATTTAATTAATGCATCTATATACTTGGTAAAGGGTGGAAGGCTCGGCCTTATGCCTGGTGTTTTGTTCCACTCTTGCCGCCCTAGTTTCCGTCATATCGGTGTTATGTTCCCGGATTTTGCGTTCCTTACGCGGTTGGGTTATAATGGGAACCCCTTGACAGTTCGCCTTGAATAAAACTCCTCCAGCAAGGCCCAACATTGGTTTTACCATTTTCCACCTAGCCTTTTCTTTCCCTTGGGTCGGTCGGCTCAAGGGTCATCTTTATTTAACCCCCCCCCAGGGGGCCAGTGCTTCTCCAAGTGTTGGTCCAACTGAGCGATGTCCGAGGCTACCAGGGGCAACACTGGGCTGGCTTACCCGACGTCTGGCTCATCCGGTGTGCCCTGAGAACAAGATATGTGCAGCTCCTATCGGGATTTGTCGGCACATCTGGGTGGCTTTGCTGGTCTTGTTTTACCATTGTCGAAATGTCTTGTAACCGGGATTCCGAGCCTGATCGGGTCTTCCCGCTAGAAGGAATATCCTTCGTTGACCGTGAGAGCTTGTGATGGGCTAAGTTGGGACACCCCTGCAGGGATTGAACTTTCGAAAGCCGTGCCCGCGGTTATGGGCAGATGGGAATTTGTTAATGTCTGGTTGTAGAAAACCTGAAGTTGACCTTAATTAAAGTACATCAACCGCGTGTGTAACCCTGATGGTCTCTTCTCGGCGGAGTCCGGGAAGTGAACACGGTGTTGGAGTTATGCTTGACGTAGGTTGTTCTAGGATCACTTCTTGATCATAGTTGTTCGTCCGTGCTTTTGCCTTCTCTTCTCGCTCTTTTTGCGAATATGTTAGCCACCATATATGCTAGTCGCTTGCTGCAGCTCCACCTCATACCTTTACCTTACCCATAAGCTTAAATAGTCTTGATCGCGAGGGTGCGAGATTGCTGAGTCCCTGTGACTCACGGATACTTCCAAAACCAGTTTGCAGGTGCCGGTGAAACCGTGCAAGTGACGCAACCAAGCTCAAGGAGGAGCTCGATGAAGACCTTGCCCTTTGTGTTGTTTCGTTCTAGTTGATCAGTAGTGGAGCCCAGTTGGGGTCGATCGGGGATCTGTGTAGCTTTTGGGGTAGTCTTCTTTTATTTTGGTTCCATAGTCGGACCTTGATTGTATCTGGATGATGTAATGCTTTATTCATGTATTTGTGTGAAGTGGCGATTGTAAGCCAACTATGTATCTCTTTCCCTTATGTATTACATGGGTTGTGTGAAGATTACCTCACTTGCGACATTACTTTCAATGCGGTTATGCCTCTAAGTCGTGCTTCGACACGTGGGAGGTATAGCTGCATCGAGGGTGTTACAGTGACACGGAACTAGCTCCAATTCATCAATGTAATGTAGGCATGTATTCCGTATATAGTCATACGTGCTTATGGAAAAGAACTTGCATGACATCTTTTGTCCTACCCTCCCGTGGCAGCGGGGTCCTATTGGAAACTAAGGGATATTAAGGCCTCCTTTTAATAGAGAACCAGAACAAAGCATTAGCACATAGTGAATACATGAACTCCTCAAACTATGGTCATCACCGGGAGTGGTCCCGATTATTGTCACTTCGGGGTTGCCGGATCATAACACATAGTAGGTGACTATAGACTTGCAAGATAGGATCAAGAACTCACATATATTCATGAAAACATAATAGGTTCAGATCTGAAATCATGGCACTCGGGCCCTAGTGACAAGCATTAAGCATAGCAAAGTCATAGCAACATCAATCTCAGAACATAATGGATACTTGGGATCAAACCCTAACAAAACTAACTCGATTACATGATAAATCTCATCCAACCCATCACCGTCCAGCAAGCCGACGATGGAATTAGTCACGCACGGCGGTGAGCATCATGAAATTGGTGATGGAGGATGGTTGATGATGACGACGGCGATGAATCCCCCTCTCCAGAGCCCCGAACGGACTCCAGATCAGCCCTCCCGAGAGGTTTTAGGGCTTGACAGCGGCTCCGTATCATAAAACGCGATGATTTCTTCTCTTTGATTTTTTCTCTCCAAAAGAAAATATATAGAGTTCGAGTTGGCGTCGGAGGGCATCCAGGGGGGCCACGAGGTAGGGGGCGCGCCCTAGGGGGCGCCCCCCACCCTTGTGAGAAGGGTGTGGGCCCCCTGGTCTTCATCTTTGGCGAGGATTTTTTTTCTAAGATGTTCCGTGGAGTTGCAGGTCATTCCGAGAATATTTTTTTTCTGCACATAAAACAACACCACGACAATTCTGCTGAAAACAGCGCCAGTTTGGGTTAGTTCCATTCAAATCAAACAAGTTAGAGTCCAAAACAAGGGCAAAAGTGTTTGGAAAAGTAGATACGACGGAGACGTATCAGCGCGCCCCCCTACCTCATGGCCTCCTCCTTTGTGTCTTGACGTAGGGTCAAAGTCTCCTGGATCATGTTCGGTGAGAAAATCACGTTCCCGAAAGTTTCATTCCGTTTGGACTTCGTTTGATATTCCTTTTCTTCGAAACCCTAAAATAGGCAAAAAAACAGCAATTCTGGGCTGGGCCTCTGGTTAATAGGTTAGCCCCAAAAATAATATAAAAGTGGATAATAAAGCCCAATAATGTCCAAAACAGTAGATAATATAGCATGGAGCAATCAAAAATTATAGATACATTGGAGACGTATCACTGTTCTGGCGGGGAAACTTCCCTCCGGGAGGGGGAAATCATCACCATCGTCATCACCAATGATCCTCTCATCGGGAGGGGGTCAATCTCCATCAACATCTTCACCAGCACCATCTCATCTCAAACCCTAGTTCATCGCTTGTATCTAATCTTTGTATTCGAACCTCAGATTGGTACCTGCGGGTTGCTAGTAGTGTTGATTACTCCTTGTAGTTGATGCTAGTTGGTTTACTTGGTGGAAGATCATATGTTCAGATCCATTATGCATATTAATACCCCTCTGATAATGAACATGAATATGCTTTGTGAGTAGTTACGTTTGTTCCTGAGGACATGAGCGAAGTCTTGCTATACGTAGTCATGTGGATTTGGTATTCGTTCGATATTTTGATGAGATGTATGTTGTCATCCCTCTAGTGGTGTCATGTGAAAGTCAACTACATGACACTTCACCATTGTTTGGGCCTAGAGGGAGGCATTGGGAAGTAATAAGTAGATGATGGGTTGCTAGAGTGACAGAAGCTTAAACCTTAGTTTATGCATTGCTTTGTAAGGGGCTGATTTGGATCCATATGTTTCATGCTATGGTTAGGTTTACCTTAATACTTCTGTTGTAGTTGCAGATGCTTGCGATGGGGGTTAATCATAAGTGGGATGCTTGTACAAGTAAGGACAGTACCCAAGCACCGGTCCACCCACATATCAAATTATCAAAGTACCGAATGTGAATCATATGAACGTGATGAAAACTAGCTTGACAATAATTCCCATGTGTCCTCGGGAGCGCTTTCCTTCATATAAGAGTTTGTCCAGGCTTGTCCTTTACTACAAAAAGGATTGGGCCATCTTGCTGCACCTTATTTACTTTTATTGCTTGCTACTCGTTACAAATTACCTTATCACAATACTATCTGTTACCGATAATTTCAGTGCTTGCAGAGAATACCTTTCTGAAAACTGCTTATCATTTCCTTCTGCTCCTCATTGGGTTCGACACTCTTACTTATCGAAAAGGCTATGATAGATCCCCTACACTTGTGGGTCATCAGTGGGTTCAAGTCTTCAAGGGCCTAGCTAGCTATACGCGTCCTCCAATGTAAAAAGTACTCCTACTAGTAAGTAGTACAACAACGAAAGAGAAGGCGAGAGGGTTAAAAAATATAATACTAAATGGAATACCTGGGTAGATGGTGATGGTATGATCGTGGTAGATTGTGTGACCATGTTGCACTTCAGTCGTACCATGGGTAACGACTGCTAAGATAGTTGATCCCAATATGCCAAAGTCAGCTACAAGGTTCCATGTTAGACCGAATCGCGGATGCAAATGCACATCCAGGATCGGCGATCTTATTTTGATCGGGGATGACTGGTCCCTACAAAATTGTGGAGTACCATTAGGGGTGAAAATGATGGTTTGTGCATTCCGTTTGTACTCTCCCGTACCGTAGGATGGCAACCAGATGAAACAAGTCCCCTGGCTTGTCACCACGAAGATGCGGCCTAGATGGCGCACGGCTTCTTCGAACGTGTAGGGGTACAAATCTGTCGCGGCCAACATGCGCCAGCCTCTGCTGTTACTGCCTCTTGCATTGATGGCAATCTTTATGTCGAACACCGCGATGAGATAGTAATCGTCGTAGCCGCGTCGCTTTGTCGGCGGGTCCGCAATTGCTATGTTCTTCAATCTCATGTAGGCATCATCATACATATTCAAGCCCATCCAGTCTGGAAGGCCAATCCCAATGGTTGAGAAGGGGTCTATGGGAACGGTCGCACTACTATGGATGTTGTGCAATATGATGGTCGTATCCGGCCGGAGGTATGCAAGCCAATCTTTGTTGGCACCGACCCAGACCTATATATAAGACGGTGGGCAGCGGAGAAATTACGGGATGGAAATGGAATAACCAAGTACTACATGATCAAACTCCATGACTGGCCTGCTCATCGGACAAAATCCGACTACCTCTCAACATCGGCAACTCTTGCGGAGTCACGTGCAACCATGGCCAGGGAGCAGTGGACTGTTCGAACAATTGTCCCATAGAAGAACCTTCTCCTTGAGGGCGCATGGAAGACCAACAAGCATGGCCTTTTCCCAATCATGTTTAAGCACCGTCTAGAAAAAGTTGGTGCAGGAAGCATCGAGTGTTGCGGCGGTGAGGATGTCGGAGCGGCGTGCGATTTCTCCCAGAGGATCGTCGTCCATGGTCTCCTAGCCCCTACGAGGAGGAGAACCGCCTGGCAAATCCATGGAGCAGCGATGAACTGCCCTCTCTTCGGGGGGAGGGGAACTGGTGAGGAGGAGATAAGAGCGTAGTAACCGAAGGGCCTCGTCCCTTCCAACTATAGCTCCTCGATCGTTCATTAGCAAATGGGTGAGGCTATTATTTACTACGTACTTGTACTGTAGCAGTACTAGTACTACTTTCTCAACTAGTAGTGCAATGTACTATGCTTCTAGTATAGTGCGCCAGTTTTGAACTCTTAATCTCAGGGCCAAGGAGCTATAGTTGGAAGTGGAGGGTAGTACTGTTCTCTAGAACCATCGCTGTACTATCAATGTAGGGAAAGTGCACCTGCGTAGTAGGTACTCTCAGTGCAATATTCAAGCGCGTAGCTGGCCTACTCAGTCGCTCCTCTACGCACACACTAGCAGCCTGTTTATCAGCTACGGTTACTGCGGGGGCAGAACATTTGAGTTATTTGATACAGCGAGACTAGGCTTTTTGCTTCCATTTGTGGAGGTGTAATGGATCTCGTCAAACTTTGTTAGTAGTTCCTTCTTTATGAATGAGATGAGGCAAAGCTTTTGCCCCCGTTTCAAAAAAAATCACGTCAAGAGGAATTTCTTTTATAGAGCCGATAATGGAGTGAAGTCCATGCGTGCAACACCACAAGCTACAGAGTACTAGTAGAGTACTAGCACTTTACGTACATAGCCATATTGCACAGTTCCCAATGCCACGCCAGGCTTTTCCGGCTCCTCAGGCTTAATTGGGATGCGCTAGTTTAAATATTCTACTAGCTGACGAGGAAGCTGCAATCGAGGTGTGGCTAGGGCGAGCACGTGAGCCACGAGATGATGGGAAGGAAAACATGTCCACGTGGCTGGGCTATCCAGTGCACCCAGATTGTGGTGTGACATGTCCATTCAACTTCAAAACTCAAACTACCTATGTACAATATTGGCTCGCAGTGAAGTTACTATTTTAAAAAAGGTCATTATGCGTTCAGCCGGGATCGAACCCACAAAACGAGGTATACACTCCCGGGACCACTAGTAGTACTCGTTGGAGTACAACTCAACCTAGAATCGCCTTTTGTCGGTAGTAGTACATTGTTCCTTACAAGAGACCACTAATACTGCCAAGAAACTACTACCACTTGCATACGTGGCAAACTTAAGATAAGACTACCTTATCAACCATTATACATGCCCTTACCAACCAGCCCTACCAAGAAACGACTACTCTAAAAGTGCCATTATATGCATGGTTCAACCCATGTCGCCCATTAAGTCAACGCCTTCTATTCGACCGACAAGTTTGGTGTTATGACTTGTGGGACCTACATGTCAGTCTGCACAAAAATCCCCGAGTGACCTCCTACCTCCGGCCCGTCCACCTAGTCATCCTCGGCCATGGGACGCAGCTACCGCCGCCGGCAGAAGGCGAGGTCAAAACCATCGGCAGTGCGGAGCCCATCTTGCGGCAGCCCGGATGCCAGCTCCGTCCGGCGCTCGCGGCCGCTAGCTAGCCAAGATAGCTCCGCACAGCTGCTTGTCTGCAAGGTTTGCTAGCTAGATTGGCACGGTGGCGCAGCGGCTTGCTCGCGCGCGCCGCGCTAAGGCCAGCCATCTGGCTCGAGCGAAGGCCAGCGCGACGGCTTGCTCGCTCGTGAGTCACGCTCGGGCCAGCCTGCCAACCCGTGCGGAGGCCAGTACGGCGTCCAGCCCGTCCGGCGGAGCGACGACCAACTCGCCCATCATCGACGCCACCGACGAACACGCATCGGTACTGTTTGAAGTAATGTTTAGGAAATATAATGACTTGAGGGGGAATAACAAGATAGAAGGTCAGATGTGGGTCTCTCGTGTCAACGGTCATACAAAATGTGTTGGTTTAAGCTGCCTCGTCAGCACGGACGTGTGGGCCAACCCTGTCATAAACGGGTTTAAACGAGCCTAATCGGCACTAGGTAGTAGTTTTTGGCACGGATTAAGAAATTTTCAGTATCTTTTTACTATTTTTTGTACAATATCTTCTTCCTAGGGCTGGTTGAAAGTGGTACTTTTTTATTAAATACTCTACATATTGTAAGTAGGAGTGAAAGTTAAGCTTTGGAAGCCAATAAGCAAGGCTAGTTACATAGTGCATATGTGTACGTGATTGAAAGGAATATCAACCATGAGTGACTAATATCTTGATGGAAAACTCAAAACTATGGAAATACTAGCATTTTTTGCATGGTCGGAAATATTAGCAATGTTCACGTGCGTTGCAACGGATCATGATTAGAATAATACTTATTCACAAACTTGATACAAAACACTCTAATTTTGATATACATATATCACTAGAGATATATTATGTTTCAATCAGAATATATTGCTTGGGCTGTTTTGGTGAGGTGAGGGAGGGATGTGGTTGGTTTTGAGATACTAATTATGGGTTTTTCTGCAAATTGGTAGAGAAGTGGGATGTTGGTGAGAAAAGGCAACAACTTACCTCACAGTCGTTAGATGTAGATCTAATGGTCAGAAATGACGAATGGCAGACACACCATCATCACCAACTTAGTCTTCTGTAGGAGTACCAACAAGATGTCCATGCATTGCACGGAACATCAAGATGCATTTTTTTATAAAACACTTGTCGTGATTGACCCATGTGGGAGTAATACCATGTGTAAAAACTAATGATATCCCGAGAAATAGCAGATAAGGTGAAGAGGAGTGGGGCATGGTGGTGATTGGTGGTCGGACTGAGTGGAGGCATGGGCATGGTGGTGATTGGTGGTCGGACTGAGTGGAGGCATGGGCATGGTGGTGATTGGTGGTCGGACTGAGTGGAGGCATGGGCATGGACGACGCCGGCAGCGACCACTAGGACAGTTTATTCCAACGGCTTCCTTTTTTAATTGCTCAACAATGAGGTTGTTGGAGAGAAGGATGAACGAGGGAAGGCCTTGTGTGCAAGTGTGGAGAGAGGTGCGGGTATCTTTTAGTTTAATTTCCATCCGTCAGATATAGATCGGACGGTCTATATTGTAACATGGCACGCGTACCATCATCACCAACTCGATTTTTTATAAGAGAAGAAATATAAGTATGGAGATACAAACGTATTATTGATACTTGTTTCCGTAAACTAGGATCTACATTCTATTCAACGCCTCAGCATGTGGGGCCTTAGCACAATGACTTCTCGATTGTGTAAAACAAAGGTTATCCCGTCGCCGATAAGGAGGGGCTGACGGCAGCATGTTTTCGGGTTGCTCTAGTCCTAGTAGTCATACTAGGTGGTCTACGCACGTGTAGATTTATTCTTTTTCATGTCTCATGTTTGCCGTACTGCCACGACTGTTGATGAATAGACAGTAAGTTATTCACAGGGAAACCCTTGTTGGGCGTGTTTGCGAGAGAGAGAGAGAGAGAGAGAGACTGTGCGTGTGTGATATGTCTAGAGACTGAGGCAATGATAAGAGATTCTTTGTGTCTATGTGTGTGGAGGATAGAGAGAGACATGTACATGGGGCTTTGTGTTGTGTAACGTGGAGACACATAGACATAATCAGAGAGCGATTGTGTGAGATACACATGCGAACATGGGGAGAGATGAGGATCCAGATAAATGGGTGTTTGTGTGTGTCTGTGTGTGTTTGTGTGCGCGTTTGTGTGTGATAGGGAGTGTGTGTATGTGGAGTAGAGAGACCACTAATGATGTAAAGCTAGTATAAGGGAAGGGGGAATGGTGTGACATGTGTTTCATAGAGAGACAAAGGCATGCGTAGTAGCGGGATAGCATGGGTGCGGGCGGGCAGCAGACTATTTGGAAGAGACATCGAGTGTGTGTGGGAGAGGGGTGTGAGAGCGAGCGAGAGAGAGAGAGAGAGAGAGAGAGA
>NC_041384.1:202532465-202603690 GCF_002162155.2 Triticum dicoccoides | reverse complement strand
GAGAGGAAGAGAGGGGGGAGAGGGGTCGTTTGTGTCCATAAATGGCGTATAGATAGGGAGACAATGTTGATGTTGTTCGAAATTGGCCTATGTACGGAGACGCAAGGGAAGCGAGTCATCGTGTGTGTGATAGGGACTTCATGAGAGATCTAGAATAGACGGTGTAGAGAACCTATGTCTACTACACAATCTTCTTCTTGTAGACGTTGTTGGGCCTCCAAGTGCAGAGGTGTGTAGGACAGTAGCAAATTTCCCTCAAATGGATGACCTAAGGTTTATCAATCCGTGGGAGGCGTAGGATGAAGATAGTCTCTCTCAAACAACCCTGCAACCAAATAACAAAGAGTCTCTTGTGTCCCCAACGCACCCATTGCAATGGTAAATTGTATAGGTGCACTAGTTCGGCGAAGAGATGGTGATAAAAGTGCAATACGGATGGTAGATAAAGGTTTTTGTAATCTGAAAATATAAAAACAGCAAGGTAACTAATGATAAAAGTGAGGACAAACGGTATTGCAATGTGTTGAAACAAGGCCTAGGGTTCATACTTCACTAGTGCAAGTCCTCTCAACAATAATAACACAATTGGATCATATAACTATCCCTCAACATGCAACAAAGAGTCACTCCAAAGTCACTAATAGCGGAGAACAAACGAAGAGATTATGGTAGGGTACGAAACCACCTCAAAGTTATCCTTTCTGATCTATCTATTCAAGAGTCTGTAGTAAAATAACACAAAGCTATTCTTTCCGTTCGATCTATCCTAGAGTTCGCACTAGAATAACACCTTAAGACACAAATCAACCAAGACACTAATGTCACCTAGATACTCCAATGTCACCTCAAGTATCAGTGGGTATGATTATATGATATGCATCACACAATCTCAGATTCACCTTTCAACCAACACAAAGTACTTCAAAGTGTGCCCCGAAGTTTCTACTGGAGAGTCAAGACAAAAATGTGTGCCAACCCCTATGCATAAGTTCATGAGGTCACAGAACTCGCAAGTTGATCACCAAAACACACATAAAGTGGATACGTGATATCCCATTGTCACCACAGATAAGCACATGCAAGACATACATCAAGTGTTCTCAAATCCTTAAAAACTCAATTTGATAAGATAACTTCAAAGCGAAAACTCAATTCATCACAAGAGAGTGGAGGGGGAGAAACATCATAAGATCCATATATAATAGCAAAGCTCGCGATACATCAAGATCGTGCCGACAAGAACACGAGAGAGAGAGAGATCAAACACATAGCAACTGGTACATACCCTCAGCCCCGAGGGTGAACTACTCCCTCCTCATCATGGAGAGCGTCGGGATGATGAAGATGGCCATCGGAGAGGGATTCCCCCCTCTGGCAGGGTGCTGGAACGGGTCTAGATTCGTTTTCGGTGGCTACGGAGGCTTCTGGTAGCGGAACTCCCGATCTAGGTTATTTTCTGGAGGTTTCTCTATTTATAGGATTTTTTGGCGTAGGTCTCACATCAAGAAGGTGCCCGAGTCGTCCATGAGGTAGGCCCACGTGCCTGGGGGTGGGCACGCCCCCACCCTCATAGACGGCCTGGGACTCTTCTGGCCCAACTCTTTTACTACGGGTTCTTCTTTTGGTCCATAAAAAATCGTCAAAAATTGGCACGTCAATTGGACTCAATTTGGTATTCCTTTTTTGTAAAACTCGAAAACAAGGAAAAAAACAAAAACTGGCACTGGGCTCTAGGTTAATAGGTTAGTCCAAAAAATCATATAAAATAGCATATAAATGCATATAAAACATCCAAGGTTGATTATATAATAGCATGGAACAATAAAAAATTATAGATACGTTGGAGACGTATCAAGAACAACGTGCGAGATTGAGAACAATGATACATTAGGGAGCTATGGAAAGAGTCGCGACATATATGTATACAGGGAAGGAGCTGGGGCGGGTCCGCATGTGGGAGAGATAGAAAGAGGAGAGTGGTGCACAAGGAGACAAAGTGTGCTTGTTTGAAGTGGGGGTGGTGTGTGAGGTGAGTGTGCGAGAACCACATAACTAGGGAGCACTACAAAAAAATACACTTCCGTGATGATACGTGTTTGTCACCGTAGGTCACATTTTTTGTCATGCATGTACATCCATGACAAATTTATGACAGAATCAAGATAGTCATACTTGTGCTGTCGTAGAAGTGTTCCATGACATTACAAAAATTATCATCACGGAAGTGTCCACTTCCATGACGATAAATCGCGCGTCACAGATGTGCTTTCATCAAGGGTGACCGACACGTGGCATCCACCATAACGGAACATCGTTAAGCTATCGGGTTGGGTTTTGGATCCGATAACCCGTTAACAGCCCCGACCAATGGGGATTTTCCACGTGTAAAATCATCATGGGCTAGAGGAAACACGTGTCGGCTCATCGTTGAGACAGATGTTATCCACTCATTGGATAGAAGGCGCCTATGATACGTCGACACATGGCACGGCCCAACAGAGGCCCATTCCTGTGAAAAGGCCGGCCCGTTTGACTTGGTCAAAAGGTGGCAGGCCGGCCCATGGAAAGCCTGTTAACGGCCTGTTCGCATATAGCCCATTTACAGCCCGCTAACCCAAGGCACGTTACGCCCTATCCGAATTAGGCCCAGTAGCGTCATCTGGGCCATCCAATATGATTCCAGCCCGTTTTCACTTCTGGCCCATGTATGGCCCATGACGTCTTTCAGCCCATATGAGGCCCTATGTAACTCTTGGCCTATTAACGGCCCGTGGTGAAACTGGCCCATAATGAACAGTGTATCACTTTACACCCATTAATGGCTCGTGGTGAAACTGGCCCGTAATGAACAGTGTATCACTTTATACCCATTAACGACCCGTTATTCCGTTGGGCCATTTCCAGCCCATGTTATCTTTCGGCCTTCTCAGAGCCCATTTATTCTTGGGCTCATTTCCAGCAGTCATTTACTTACGGCCCGTTACTGTCATTTTCTGCTTGTGGGCCAAATTCAGCCCGTGGTTATAGTCGGCCCGTTTGTGGTCCGTTAATACGTTGGGCCGTTTTCATAGCGTCATCAAATACGGCCTATTAACGATGGCCTGTTATGGTCGGCCCATGAACGGACGATTCCAACTCTAGCCCATTTACGGCCATAATGCAGCCTGTTATTGGCCCATGTTTGGCCAATCGATCATATGGCCCGTATAAGGCCCATTGATGATACGGCCCGTAGAAGGCCCATTGTTTCTACGGCCCATAGAAGGCCCATTGTTTCTACGGCCCGTAGAAGGCCTACTGTTTCTATGGCCCGTAGAAGGCCCACTGTTTCTACGGCCCGTACGAGGCCCAGTGTACATACTGCACTGACTACAAGCAAGCAAATAAACAAGATAACAAGGAAATAAATAAGCAAGCAACTTATGCTAGGCTATCACGGCTATTACACATACTAGTACAATGCCCGTGCGTTGCCACGGGCTAACAAAGTATATGTACATCGAGAAATACGCTAACAAAAATGTATAGGGAACTATTTACATGTGAAGATATTTCATGCTAGTGATGTGGTAGATAAATGAATCTCCTCATCTTTCTCTCCCCCTCCCTCTCCCACGATCCTTTCTTCTTCGTGTTTTATTCACCCACGTCCCATGACTTCTCCAGTTGGCCATCTCATAGATTGTACTCCCTCCGTTCCCAAATATTTGTCTTTTTAGAGATTTCAACAAGTGCCTACATATGAAACAAAACGAGTCAATCTACACTCTGAAATATGTCTACATACATCCGTATGTTATAGTTCATTTGAAATATCAAGAAAGACAAATATTTGGAAACGGATGGAGTAATAGATAACTTATGTGCCCTATAAAAGGATACCAAACGCCGTGTGAGAGATAAGAATTCAGGGTGACATCTGTCTATACAATTAGTTTTCAAGGCAAACTTTTGCACCAAGATTGTGACATAGTCACATTCCATCGAATGAACATGTGATGCTGACCGAAGACTTGATCAACTGTTTAAATATGTCTATGATAAAAAATAGTTTATTCAAAGCACATTTATCTAAGAATGTAGTACGATTTGTTTAAAGTCAAAAATGAGAGATTTGGTTACATCCTAAATTATCATATATATTGAGGAATAAATTTCATCAACTCATGATCTAAAATGGAAGGACTTCTTATTAGTGGCATAAAGTCGTGAGAAAGCCATGTTATATGCACTCTATTATGTGTTGGAGCACATGTGTGCTCGTTATCCCTCCCATCAAGTTGCCCCGGGATTTACAGCCCAACACACATAGGCCACTAATAATCTATGTATGCTTCTTTTGAACAGTGAATATGGCCCACATCTGAAGTCCATGAAACATGACTATGTGAGGCACTTTCACACTGGATCGAATGTCAGACCACCATATGGGTCGTCTAAGACGAGATTCTGGACTAACAGAGTCATTTTCGAGCCGATTTATTATGTCTGACTCATGCATGTGGCTTCCCTTCCCCTACACAACTAAAGCTCGTCCCTCACTGGCTAAAGCGAACTCCACCTAGATCCACCATTCCCCCGCAGTCAATTCTTCCTCATCAGCCATTCCCGAAGAGATCTTGCCGCTCATTCCTGGCTTTGATTGCGGAGAGCAGATCATCACATAGATTGCCCATAGTGTGGCAAATGTCGGCAATCTGCCCCCGGTCACCTGCAACCACAAGAGTCCCTTTAGTATGAATCAGATTCACACCATAACCATTTGCAACAATCTAGTCCTCTAATACAAGCCCATCATAATTCTCAATAGTCGTTAAAATATGGAATCAAAACAGCTAACAATCTATCATGTATCCAAAATTGACACCTATGCTTATCATACATGCCGGAGAAAAATAGCTACAATGTTGCTGTCAAGATAACATTTTGGAAGCATTTTCTCTCAAATAAGTATTAATAGATCAGACACTGACAAAATGATTATGGTAGTGTAAACCAAACGAAATGACATGGCCCACACACCAATCTATTCCGGAGTGTTACATTAATCCAACAATTTGTTCAGCGCATGGTAGCTATATAAATAATCCAGATATCATTCGTGTTGACAGAAATTAGCAATGCTCCCAAGTACATACAAAATTGTCGAGAGAGAATTTCCTAGCTTGCTGAGTTTCCAAAGACTGGACTTCTTAATAATGACACACCTTCATGTCCATGCAGGAGCTTTAGGGTCGATCAGGCCATAGATTTCTTCGATGTTGGCGACGAATCTTCCGTTCAAGCTTCCGTTGCCCCTCCACCACACATATTTGCGCGTCTCCACTCACTCCCCTCATAGGCGGCCGCTGCTCGACATGTTGAGCCACTCATGGCTGTCTCCACTCACTCCCCTCATAGGAATAGTGAACCATAAAAATATTTTCAGAGTATTAGGCTTGTATCATGAATTATGTTCGCTTCTATCAATGCTTCAAGACGCAAAGCATTTTGTGTTTGCTAAGAAAACTAAGCAAATCTGAAGGTAAAAGGAAATCATCAATATAATTCCGCAAAAACTACTACATGGAACGGACATGAAATGTTGCGGAAATTGCTGAATCTTGCTTTTCTGGAACAAGAACAACGATATAGAGTGTTCACTACTGACTTGCACATACTTTGCAATCAGAAAAAAGCTTCATCAAGTATGTAGACGCGGTGAAAGGGAATACAACATACAAAATCTAGATACATAATTCAAGATAATAAAGCTAGATGGAGCTAACACGACACAATATGCTTCATCGTTTAGCGGGTACTCCCATGCATATACTAAATCATATAGACATACACTTCAACCATCAGAACTATGCCAGAACTGGAACTGGTTTGTTCTTACATGTCATTTCCAGTGAGAAAAGGGGGATGCTATACATTCCAAGTCGCAAAAATTGTCTTAAAATTATAAGAAGCAAACTAAAAATTATAAATAATCAGAAGAAGTGCTCCCGCTGAGCGAAAACACATTGCATCTGAACAATGCAAAGCAACTGCAGCACATAAGCTAGCACCTTATTCATGCTTTAAAGGTGTACAGTTTGACCACCTACTCGTAGCTACTATACACATTCACAAGACATTAGGCCTTTCATGTAATATTTTTCTAGGCAAGAAAACATTGCTATATGACGTAACTCGTAGTAGTAGGTAAATTCACAAACTGTGTATGTTGTATCAATGACTCTGCTGTAATCAAACTTTGAAGCTACAATCAGATAAAGGAATAATATGAACTTCAGTTAACTGATGTAAAATAACAAAAAGAGGCATGTCTAAAGAACACAATGGAAGAATAGAAAAATGCATCTAGAAGATTACACATGATCTAATCATATACCTTGCCACCCAAAATTTTGCCTTTGTCGTATCAATGAGTTTGCTGTAAATGAGGAAGTAGTAATTTTTGCACGTACTCTAGGTGTTTTGTCATCGGTTGAACGACAAGCTTCTTCATTTTTGGAAACTACACGAACAAGACAAAACATTTGTTCATAGTAAGTTAGTAACCCTAAAGGATCTACCTACTCGGAGAAATTCATAAGAACAAACTGCATATACAGTAAAACACAACGAGCTCTGAATCAAAGTATAACTATTTGAAAATCTTTGGAGAAGATCAAACAATACATCATTGCATCACTACTCGGGGTCACTAACGGAGGCGCCAATTCCTTCGAGCTGGGGAAAGGGGAATTGAAGGTGCTCAGCAGAACTGGAAGGGGGAGAAATGAAAACCTCAAACACTACCATTTGGAGAGCAGAGGATATATATTTAGGCACTCACAGAAATAATCACCGGAGTTCCTGTACAGATACAAGTAGGTGGTGGCATCGCCGTCTTAGCTCGGTTGTCCAAGCAACACAGAATGTCTTGATCACCACACAGTTGAAATTGAAAGTGTTTGCAACTCTGCAAATTATATACATATCCAACGATTTAGTTGGGAGTTTATTCTGCACCATTTGTGAAAACACACACTCACAAGCAATTTGTTGAGTAGACACCGTGAAATAAAATTATATTGTGAAAAATACTATTTATCAAACAGGTGAAACAAACTAATCAGGTGCATCTCCGTAAGCAAAGAAAAAGGCAGACCAAAATCTATAGGATATGAGACATATATATCTCTTTGTTTATATATAGACACACACACACGTCATAATACCTTGACTTTCTTCCAGAGACTAAACATTGGTTTGTGGACTAAAACTCAGAGAAAAAATTACCAGAATGGGTAAATGAGTAATGGAGCAAACATGCACATTACTGAGAGAGAACACATGTCCAGTGCATACAGTTATAAACAACCATACTTATATAATTTCCATGTGGGAGAAGTATATTAGGTTATGAAAGCAAGCGCCGTCATTCGTGATTTTAACGCACACGACTGATGTCATGTCACAATGGTGCCAACCGGCTTGCCCATGACACAGCTAGATTCTGTCACCTCAATCTTTGTAATCTCATCGTCTTAGGACATGCCACATCTTGCAATGTTGTGAGTAGATGACAGATAAGATGTAGCAGTGTATAATGGAATTAGGGGTGGATCAGCAACCTGACATGCGCGGGGGAGGTACTCTGCCCGCCACTTCCCATCCCTAGAGGGGGCGTGGAGGGTCGGCTACCATCACCTTGACGCTCGGCCCACGAGACTACCATAGATGTATTCTCACCTGCGTCGATGCCACGTGCACGACGCCACGACCGCGGCTGCCACAACCTGGCCTCTCCTACAAGTAAAAAAGTAAATCACACCAAAATCAACACAAAAGGCACACCAAATCAAGTTGAGAAGTGAGAGTGCAAGGGATTCATCGTACCTGCTCCGAGTAGGTCGAGACGCAATAGTAAATCCCACCGGCTGCCTTCATGTCCGTTCATGATTGGAACAGGCATGTTTCAGCCAGCTCGAGGTGCACTTACCAAGGTTGCAAATTACATGATTTACGTATATATATTGTGAGAAGAAAACCCAAAAAAACGATTGCATGTATTTTAGCGAAGTGTGCTTCTGAACCACAGCTTGGAATTGTGTAATCACGACATGACATCATGATTCCCCAAAACAATTCAGACCATAGTTAGCACAGTATGGACACCTAAATCTTGAACATTCTAAAATAATTACAATATCCTCATTTTTCTCTATTTATACCAGAAAGTAAGAAGAACCGCAAGCAATCATCAGGAAATACCAAATCTAGGGGTTACAGAAAGTCAAAGTGCTCCCATCAAACTGTGGAGAACACTAATGTTCTACCTTGTTTTTAATTAAAACTAATGTTCTACCTGGGAAGAAAAATGACAGATGCAACTCACGCAGATGACCAGGCCTAGGTAATTTATAGCAGATGTCCACCCGTGAGTCCTTTTTCTGCGGATTAAAAGAAACACTTGCAAGTTGTTAAACCAAAAACAGTGAATATAGCATGCAAGTAATAATCAGAATATTATTCAGCTTCCATTTCCATGAATCGATCAGAGATAAAGTTGATCTTTATTTGACATTCAATCAAACAGTCCCAATCAAATTTAATTTGGGGCAGGGTAGAAAGATGCAAGTCATAATAGGGAGAAAAGCTATCAAGAATGCCATGCTGCTTGTTGCGACAAATTTACCATGTTACACCTTTTCGTGGAAGGGTCAAAAGATCTGGATACGCTTATCTGAAATTCTTAAATGATCAGTTCAAACAAATTATAGAGCCAAAGCAATTCAAAATTTAGCATTATGAAGGAAAGGCTCGTGATTAGTATGCAAATACGAAAGGCACAAGATTACTACGAAGTAGGATGACTGTCTGCCAAAGGCAAAAATAACTCAGTTTTATGCTTTTCTAAACTAAAGCAGAAACGACCGTACAATTGCAGGAGAAAAATTGATGTATGCTTTTCTAACCTCAGCAGTAACGAACACACAATTGCGGCAGACAGGCTTGGGCATCACAATCGAGAACATCTATCACCAGCATACCGCACCGATTGCGACACCTCATGTTGTCATGCACGCAGTAGCAGACCTAGCAGCACAGATCAAAGAGTATTATATAAAACTGTAGCAATTCATATGTAAACCATTATTTTTCAATCACACACACAAATAACTAAATTGAATCGATAACAAACTTACAAAATATAGCTGACACCACTAATGTAGTAGGCTACTCAATGCCACAATAAACAAAACCAATCAACCAGGTACTCAAGTAGCATTATTTACAACAGTAGTGACTTCAGATTCAAAAGGTGTAGATAGAATGAACAAGCTTAATATCTAGTCTTTCTTGTAGTCTAACCTCACCCGACATTGATGCTAGATAGATGGAATTGCACATGTTTAAACTTGGTTCTCCTAGTATCGAAAATCTCCACATGCATCAACTAATTAATCAGTGGCAAAAAGGAGCTTTCGATGGAAGAGAAAGAAATAAAAACCCTGCAGAAAATTGACTGTTGGCAGCAGTGGACGGGAACGACCAACAATAAAACAACAGAAGCTTGTTTAGTCAGCCTGTGTACCATGACCTGGCTCATCATAATAACATCTTCTGCAGTCAAGGAAAGCAAATCAAAACCCTATGTGTACCATGAGGTGCATACATCACATCTCTGCACACAAGAAAAAAAAATCACCAGATCATTCAGCAACAGGGTGACAAACACAGACAGAAGAAAGAAGAAATCCATAAACAGAGAAGCTGAACCAATCTCTCCAAAAATGAAAAGAAAAAATGTGCACACACACGCACATATCAGCCAGTTCTAGCATGCATCGATCCATCAAAGCATTAAGCCATCAGCCACCCATTAGAGAAGTGAAAAATGAAAGGATTCAAACTTACGCATCAATCCATCTAAGCATCAGGCCAAAGGCAGCGGGAGCGAAGTGCTCTGATGAATCCGCTTTGCACAGCTCTGATTCCCTTGCGCATCTCGGGGCGACGCAACCCCGGCCCCTTCACTCACCTCTACTGCGGCGCTAACCTGACCCCCTTTCTCTACCTTGTCCCTCCTCACGTCGCCCCCGATCGACATCCAGACAAAGGGCGCACATAGCTTGGGCCCGAGCTGTGCGTGGCAGTGGATCCACGGCGGCGGCGGCGTCCTGGGGATGCTGATCCATGACGGGTGATGTATCCTAGGCTAGGCGGGAGAGATTGCTCTTGCTTTACACATTGAGAGAGACAGACACAAGGGCTTGATTCGTTCCTCACATGCAGGCTAGGCGGGAGGATTAGATAGCTGTTGTTGCTGTTATTTTCAAACTCCCATCAAGTGTTGTGTAGACTGCTAGTGAGATTTAATCACACTGCGTATATATGCTCAACCAAACATGCAGGCCAGTTCAAGATGGATTATTCGCCAGTTTATCCTCATCCTAGATCCATCACTACCACTAATCGACACATCAGCAAGCTGCAGTTTTGGTAGGGAGGGGAAAGGAAGGAGGAGGAGGCGTACCTTGGGCGTACAGGTCCTGCAGCCCGACGGGAGGGAGATGCTGCAGATGTCGCCGGGTCGAGGTCCACCGCCGCAACAAGCACCCCCATACGCCTTGCCCCAACACCGAGAGAAGGGGTTGGATCCCGATGCTGACGGCTAGGCTAGGGTTCGTCGCCGGCCTCCATCCGGATGTTGCGGGTGCGGATCCGGCGCCGTCGTCGCCGTAACAGATCCATGGCCATCTCCACGCCCCCATCATCCGGATCCTCGTGATCCACGACGGCCGCGTCTGCCCGGATCGGCGTTGGCGGATGCGGCTGCGAGATCGCACGAGAGGACGGCGGCTCTGTGTCGTCGAGGGGATCGATAGGTAGCGCCGGAAGTGAGGGAGAAGGTGGGGCGGGGCGACGCCAGGATCGCAGGAGGAGATGGGGGGCGGGCGGCGCCGGGAGCCAGGGAGGAGGACGGGGATGGCGGCGTCGGGCGGTGGCGACGGGATAGGCCTCGCTCGTGCGTGCGAGTCGCCTGATTTTTTGTCGTTGTTTTTTCTTTCGTAGGTCTTTTTTCGCTGGTCTTTTTTCATTGAGGCATGCGAGTGCGAGGCGTGCGAGGACTGGAGGCATCGCTCCGTTTTTACGTGGTTTTGGTTGGTTTTTCTTTTTGGTACGGGGAAGAGGGAGGTGGGATTGAGGACGAAAATAAACCGGACGAAAATGATGGGACGAAAAAAACCTGGAAGCGAGACTACCAACTGCTCCATTAGGAGTAGAGATTACATTCACTGGGCATCAAAGTTCGCCACCAGTGCAAATATAGGGAACAAAGCAGCATATAAACACCGCAGCAAAACAAGTCCAGAACTAAAACCACTTCAGAAGAGTTCAAGAAACAATATCCTAGGTACCCATAATGCTGGCAAGATGCTTAGCAAGCTTATTAACTTTCTCTTGTTTGGCGCTTAAATCCTCCAGCGCTTGTTGTTGCACAAGAAAGTACGCATCTGAATTTTGCAGGGGCTTCCTCAGTTCTTCGGCTTCTTGCCGCAGCACAACTGACTGATGCCTTTCAGCTTGTAGCTGAGACTGAAGAAGCCGAAGTGATTCAGGCAGCGAGTTCGAAGAGCTTGTGCCAGCGGTACTGGCCAGTAACTCGAACACTACATCAACGCAGGACTGTGGGGTTTTCTCACTGTCTACAAGATCGTTTTTATCACCTTTCTTGGAGACCAACAGGGTTGTCTCACTATCTTGAACCTTATCTGCATTACTTTCTCTACCATTGCATAGTGGGGTGCTCTTCTCCAATATTTTGTTTGCATACTACAAGAGAAACAAGCAGACACATCATAGGTTTAGCTTGTAGTATACAAAACTCATTTTGGTAAACCAGTTCAGTAGTAAGGTGGACAGGAGAACATCATGAAACAATCATATATCCATGTACTATGGTCACTGTATTGTCCATATCATTCTAGTTTATGTTCCCTAATCAAGATAGAGACACAGTTCAACTCATATATTTTTAAGACACAGCAGCATAGACGGAATATAAGTGTGAGAAACTACACAGCATTGGCAGTACTTGTAATGTGCATCACATGAGAACATAACTGTTTATACAACTTAAACTGAAATCAACCTAGAGCAAGAAGTTAGAACAGCAATCCAGTTAAAGAAATAGGTTTAAAACATACCTGTTACACCATTGGAGTTTCAATTGTATCCTTCAAATTCGAAAGTAGTTGGTATGAGTAAATACAGTGATACAACAGCAAAGCAGTATGGACCATAGCTACGGAATCTGACCTAAGAACAGTTGCTCTTCTGCTTTAAAGGTGGAGCTTGGGTTAGCTGTGGTGGTCTTCGTGCTTTGGGCACTTCAGTAGCTTTACAAACTGCTCGTGTGGGGGTACTCTGTGGTGGACATGGTGCTTTGTCAACTATAAGTGGGTTATTATCCGCTGGGGTTGCGTTAGATGGGTTGTAGCTGGTTCTCTGCCCAACGATGTAAGTGTGCAATCTGGAAGAGTCTCGATTATGTGTGGTGGGGCTAGTTTGTGGGCCAGTACAACCATGGTTCTATCTGCATCGACGGGTAGCACTGTCTTTTGTGAAGAATGGGTTTTTGCTCCCTTAGATACTGCCATCACCCCCTCCAATTCAAATGGCTGATAAACAAGAAAAGAAATTGAACGTACAGACATTGTATGATAGACAGATGTGGTAATTCACATATATGTTGTCTAACCAAACAGGACAGCATGACACAATTTCACATATATGATGCCTAACTAAAGAGGATAGCATGACACAGTTGCAGATATATGATGGATAACTTAACAGGATATAATGGCATAATTCAACATATGATGAGTACCTAAACAGGATGACATGACAAAACTATATGATGTCTTTCTAAAATAGGCTGGGATGAAATAATTCACATACATGTTGTCTAAGTATACAGGATGGCATGGTATAATTGATATAATTGACAAAATTGATTCATATACTAAGCAGCTGGCACTCGCATGTATGATCTCTAAACTAAGCAGATAGAATTCAATATTGTGCATATGATGTCTAAACTAAGCAATGCAAGACACCATATGCATCATATGAGAAATATAAACATTGCAACTTAGAGCATACACCTCAGGTGGGATATAGGACTGGTCATCTGTCGCTGAATCCTCCTCTGAGGAGCTCCCTGTAACCATCGAGATATATGCTTCAACAGGTACCATTGCCTGCTCTAAAGAACTTGTTTTCACTCCAGATTTTTCCATAACCGGCTCAAATGGCTGATACACATGAAGAGTAGTTCAATATACATAGATTGTCAACAAATGGAATATAATGAAAAAAAAGATGGCATGAGATAATTCACATATATGATGCCTGGCTCCATGGCGATGCATAATTCACATATATGATAACTGGCTGAAAAACATGGCATTGCATAATTCACATATCTGATATAGAAAGCAAACAAGAGGCATTCACACAAAGCATGTCTAATCTAAGCAGATGGCGTGGCAATGCAAGACACCATATGCATGATATGAGCAATATAACCCAGCCAAGTTAGAGCACGCACCTCAGGGGGGGAATATGACTGGTCATCTATCTCTGAATCCTCCTCTAAGGAGCTATCTATAACCAACAAGAAATCCGCATCGACAGGTAGCACTAACTGCTCAGAAGACCTTGTTTTCACTCCAGATTTTCCCATGACCGACTCAAATGGCTGATGCACAGGAAGAGTAGATGAATGTATAAACATTGTTGACAAATGGAATACATTATGGAAAAAATATGGCACGATACAATTCACATATACGATGACTGGCTAAACAGGATGGCATTGCATGATTCACGTATATGATGCCTGGCTAAAGAAGATGGCATTGCATAATTCCCATATACTCCCTCCATTCCTAAATATTTGTCTTTTTAGAGATTTCAAATGGACTACCACATACGGATGTATATACACATATTTTAGAGTGTAGATTCACTCATTTTGTTCCGTATGTAGTCACTTGTTGAAATCTCTAAAAAGACAAATATTTAGGAATGGTGGGAGTATGATATAGAAACCAAACAGGTGGCATTCACACAAAGCAAATCTAAACTAAGCTGATGACATATAAGATGTATAATGTAAGGAATGCAAGGCGCCATATACATGATATGACCAACATCAGCATGCCAGGTTAGAGAAAACACCTCAGGTGGTAAACAGGCATGGTCGGCTCCTTTTGAATCTCCATCTGAACAGTTATCTTCCTCTGGAATACAATCTGGAAATGCAGGAGGGGGCCACTTCACCCACCATGGAGCGGCGTCTGCATGAAATTATATTCGCACGCAACGGTCTTCTCTTTTTCTCTACATGTTCAGTAGGATTGTGTATAATATCTGACATGCATAATAAAAAAATAGTTAGATTTTGTAAGGCCTAAGGGATGCATGCAAAAATCAAGACTGATGGTAGAAAATGAGTGGATGGATCCAAAACTAATGATAGCAGGTAGATTATAGCTTCAGTTTAAAAAGATAGACAATGGATCATCTATTGTTTGTTGCCCACCCAACATGAACCACATAGAAGACCCCAGATGAACCAGATAGTAGACAGATACTATTCATTGCTGGCTCGATATGAGACCCATGGGCAATTCAAAACTCAAGATTGAACGATAAAGTAGCAGGTAATAATAACCGATGTATAACGTAAGCAAACACGAAAGACTACGACTTCTGTTCCGGAACTGTGTAGTCCTCAGGTTCATCTGCTCAGTCGATGATGGTAATGCAGTTGGCGTGGCTGACGGCAACGGGGAAGATGATCTGAGGCGGCGAAAGGAAGTCTGCAGGGGGATCTCTGTTGTAGTGAACGCTTATGTCGATGGTGCACCTCAGGTGGGGTGGATGATGGCACGGTAGGAGCAGGACATAACACACAGAGTTTTCTTTGACGCTTATCTGAAAATGAAGTAAATCTGTAAGGGCTCCTTAGAATTGGAGGATTCTATAAACGCAGGGACAGGAAAACACAGGAATAAGATAGCAACGCACGTGCAAAACAGAGCATTTGGAAACATAGGATTTCAGTCAACCTGAGTGTTTGGCTCACATGAATTGGAAGAACAGAGGAATGGAGAAACAAAGTGATGCGACGAGTGTACAACCTCTTTGGCATAGCCTTGTGGACTTCAGCATCATTGGGTTGGACATGGAGGATGGTGATGATGCTGGTTTGACTATTGGAGGCGGGGAAGAAGATCTGAGGCCTCTGGAAACGGCGCCGAGGGTACTGCTCCGCTGTGATGGACGGTTCCGTCGTTGGAGCAGCTCCGCTAAGGTGTATGGCGACGAGGCTGAAGCATGACAAGACAGACAATGTTAATCTGAAGTGGGACCCTAATATCATCTGCAATAGATGATGTAAAATACATCACCAAAAAGTGCTAGATGTAAAACGCATCAGCCGTGCCACGGCCGCTCTGACAGATGATGTAAGTACTGTTCACTCTGAACTTAACTGAAGAAAATGAACTTCACAGTAGAAACTGAATTTTACTGTCGAAACTGATTGAACTAGTAACAGAGCATTGCAATAGATGTTTAGGACGCTCGAGCACTAGTGGCAGAGAAGCAGTGATCTAAATCAGTAGACGCTCGAGCGGGGAACGCACTAGCAGAGAGCAAGTCGTGCAGTAGCACCGTGAGTGAGCGATAAAGCAGCAACTCCTGTAGCTGCCGGAGGTCGTGCAGCAGCAGCAGCGCAAGCGAGAGCAAGAGCAGAGCAGCAGCACGAACGAAAGCAGGAGCAGTGCAGCGGCGCGACCGACAGCAAGAACAGAGCCGCAGCATGAGCGAGAGCCGGAGCAGCTGTAGCTAGTGCCGTTGTGGAAGTCGCCGCTGAGGAAGCAACGACATGGGGGAGAGACGCTGTGGATGATGTGGCCGGCGACAGCGCCGTCGATGGAGACACGCCATGTCTGCTCGGTATCGAGCACCGGCAGCCCCATGAGATTGAATAAAAGATAAAATGTAGCGATGAGTGCAGAACCTCCTTGGTGGCGCCGAGTTGGCCTCGGCTTCATCGAAGGAATTGGTGAGGGTGCTGCGGTTCTGGTGGGGCAGGTCAAGACGACGCTGTGGGGATTGAGGTGGCATGATAGACGAGGCAAACGTCGGGGCATCTCCTTGGAGGTGGAGGACGGGGCGGCTCATCCGGCAGGACGACGAGATCGACAACGGATCCTCATCCGGTGCGGTGGGTGAGGGACGGCGAGCTGTTGCGGTGGACGACGTAGTCGGGGAAGAGTCTCCGGCTGGGCGGCAGTCGGGAGGCCGATGGAGGAGCGTGGGGTTTCGCGGGTTTTGGCGGCCTCGGTGTACGAATGGGGGCAAAGGGGGAGGGGGAGCCAAGCTTAGGGACGTGCTTTTCCGAAATGTAGGGTAAGTTACAGCGTACCCCCACCGGTTTTGACACCGCGACGTGGAGCATCATTTCCGGCTGAGGGGTAGAAGGGGGATTTCGCGTGTCTGGGCTGCGGGAGCGATTTCAGATGAGGAGGGAGTTCTCGCGCGCATCCAAATTTCGGGATAACAAGGCGTGGCGTGGGTTGAAGAAGCGGGAGTTTCAAACCAGGTGAGACAAAAGATACTCGAGCTTGAAAATTTCGGGATAACAAGGTGCAGATTCCTTGTTCGGCAGAACAAACTTAACGTGTAAAAAAACAATTCATACAAGACACATGAGAGTCATGTCCCCTTTTACTATATTGCTATAGATGCCATTGAAAAAACTACAAGAAAAATGTAAAAAAATCGGGAGAACAAGATTACCCTGCACAGTACCAAATCGATTCGCACTTCCCTCAACAACAACAAAAAACAAATCAATTCCCACCAAAGAAAGAGTAATGTCCCTTTTTATATGATTACAGATGCCATGATCTCGAATTTCAATTTTCGAATCCACGTTATGTTGAATTCGAATATATCGTTAGGTGACCTTGCGGTTTATAATTGATGTAGTCGTACATTTTGATCTTCCATCATATATGAACATTTTACTCCACCATGTGAACATATATATTGTCGTCTACCATATGGACTAAATTTGAATCAATTTTCCTTATTTGAATACGATTGTTGTCAAGTTATACAATAATTTAAATATTATCTTAATAACAAAAAACATACATATAGCAGTAATCATATTTCACTATGAACTACATGTACCATACGCTCTCCAATTCCAATATTTGTATCCATTTTATGTTGAATTCAAATCATAGTACATTATTGGTCTAGGTAGCGAGATGTTTGGGATAATCTAAACCCTGTTTTCATACGTATAATTTTTGGCTGAATTGGGACAAGTTTTGGTATAAGCCTCTTGCAAAACCGGAGATTCTCTCAACAAGCCTTGTGATTCCGAGAGGGAATGTGTCACCTTTGTGTGCGAAATGATATACGTTGTCTCCCCCTGATTTTATTTACAGAGGCAACATAGAACTATATGAGTGCCCTGTTAAATTTTGGAATTATTTCGGGTTCATTTGGCCTTTTTATACATTAATTAAGTTTCTGGACTTTTAATGTGCATAACCTAAATATGAATTGCATGCACATGCTCCGGTGCACCAAAGTGGGTTGAAAAATCACATGTGTGTCCTTGGTTGAAGTTCTAGGTCCCATGGAAGAAATGAGAATGAAATTCAAACATCTGGGCGTCATGACTCGGCCGAGAACATCGAGAAACTTTGATTTTAAATTCATGTAAATCCAAAACTCGCCTGGAAATCATGAAACTTGGCATGGTGTCATGTCATGGCACTAACATGTTGTGGTAAAATTTGGGAAGATTTGGAAGCTCATGGTTCTAAGAGGGAACGTGCCACCTTTGAGTGTGAAACAATATACGCTGCCCCCCCTCCTTGAGTTTCTTAACAAAGGCAACATAGAACTACATTAGTGCCCTGTTAAATTTTGGAATTATTCCGGGTTCGTTTGTCGTTTTTTATACATTAATTGAGTTTCTGGTCATTTAATGTGCATAAGTCAAATTTGAACTACAAGCACATGCTCTCGTGCACCAAAGTTGGTTGAAAAATCACATTTGTGTCCTCGGGTGAATTTCTAGGTCCCATGCAAGAAATGAGAATAAAATTAAAACATCTGGGCATCGTGGCTCGGCCCAGAACATTGAGAAACTTGGTTTTAAAATTCTTGTAAATAAAAAACACGTCTGAAAATCATGAAACTTGGCATGGATGTCATGTCATGGTACTACCATGTTGTGGTAAAAAAAATTGGCCGAATAGGAACAGATTTTGGTATAAGCTTTTGCAAACCGAAGCTTCTCTCAAGAAGGCTCATGGTTCTGAGAGGGAACGTGCCACCTTTGAGTGCGAAACGATATACATTGCCCCCCTTGAGTTTATTTACAAAGGCAACATAGAACTACATGAGTGCCCTGTTAAATTTTGGAATTATTCCGGCTTCGTTTGGCCTTATTTACACATTAATTGAGTTTTTGGTCATTTAATGTGCATAATTCAAATTTGAACTACAAGCACATTCTCCCGTGCACCAAAGTTGGTTGAAAAATCACATTTGTGTCCTCGGGTGAATTTCTACTCCCTCCTTCCATCTATATAGGTCCTAATGCATTTTTTGAGGCTAACTTTGACCAAACGTTAGAGCAATAATATATGACATGAAACTTACACAAAGCATACCTTCAATTTTGTATGTCAAAGGAGCTTCCAATAATATAATTTTCATAGTATACATCTCATGTGATATTAATCTTGTTAATAGTCAAAGGCTGTCTTGAAAAACACATTAGGCCCTATATAGATGGAAGGAGGGAGTAGGTCCCATGCAAAAATGAGAATAAAATTCAAACATCTAGGCATCGTGGTTCGGTCGAGAACATTGAGAAACTTGATTTTAAAATCCTGAAACTTGGCATGGTGTCATGTCATGGTAGTACCATGCCGTGGTAAAAAAAATTGGTCGAATAGGAACAAATTTTGGTATAAGCTTCTTGCAAATCGGAGCTTCTCTCAAGAAGGCTCGTGGTTCTGGGAGGGAACGTGTCACCTTTGTGTGCATAATTCAAATTTTAAATACAAGCACATGTTCCAGTGCACCAAAGTTGGTTGAAAAATCACATGTGTGTCCTCGGGTAAATTTCTAGGTTCCATGCAAGAAATGGGAATGAAATTCAAAATTCTGGGCGTCGTGGCTGGTTTGGAAACATTGAGAAACTTAGTTTTTTAATTCTTGTAAATCCAAAACACGCATGAAAATAATGAAACTTGGCTTGGTGCCATGACATGGCACCAACATGTTGTGGTAAATTTGCAGTCCGATTTGCGAAGGCGCACACATTAACAATCAACAAAGTCATTTTGAAACAAGTGCTGTCACGTTACAATCGGAAACACAAGTATTATTGAAACCGTGGACGTTCTACTTACTAGTACCATTTACGTGCCACCACGCGTCCCCATTTTTTATTAGCTAGGAGGCGCCGTGCAGGGTAGCTATTTGAGTACGAGAGGCGTGCGATTAGACCCCTGTCTGTGCTTATCGGGAGGAGAGCCCTTTGACCTCCATCTGCCGTCCAGCTCTCTCCCAAGTTCTCCATTAATGGCGCCCGAGCATCTGTTTAATGGCGTGGCTATGTCTCACTCGACTGAGATTTAAGAGAGAAAAAAGGAAATCTGAAAGCACGGATCTTGATGTAAGATCCGACAGACCTATATAGCATCTACTTCGACTTATAGCAAGACTGATGAATATATAATGACGATTAATTTTTCTTTTTTCATCAAAGAAGGGCTTGCCCCTTCTGATTTTCATTACTGAAAACCACCACAATTCACAAGAAGTTCAGCACAACTCCAGCCTAACACGAAGGACTAAAAGCTACCAGATTGAAATCGCAACATCCCAAGAGGCCAACAAAGGCCAAACATCCGCGCTAGAACCCAACATTTCACAACCGACGACACAATCCACATCCTAAACCAATTATTACATCAAAAGAAACCAGGAAACTAGTCTCCGCGGCGAGCGGCGATAAGCTCTTTCGTGCCCTCAAAGCGCTGCTTCAGAACATCCACGGATTCCTCCACCAGCCTTTGGCGCTCGTTGCGGACCATGTCATTCTCGTCCATAAGTTTCTTGACGATGACGCCGGTCCTCTTCAACAAGGCACTGGTCTCCTCCTGCTGGTCTGCACTTCAGACGATCTTCTTCAGCAGGTCGTGCTCGGCCCGAAGCCTCTCATTACCCTCCCTTAGTTGCCGGATGATGCCGGTAGCCTGTTCAAATGAGGCTATCATGTTGTCCTGCAACCTCGCCGAGCCGTAGATCTGATCCATCTGGCTATGAACGATCGCATGCATGCACCTGTAACAGTCATCGCCTGCCCGCGAGAAATTTTCCCAGGCCGCCGCGGCGCGGCGGGACATCTCTGCTGCATTCGTGGCGTGGCGGGACATTTCTGCTGCTTCCGTGGCGCGGCCGGACCAGTTTGCTGCATCGATGGCGCGGCGGGACCTCCGTGCTGCTTCAGCGGCGCGGCGGGACCTCTGTGCTGCTACTTCCGCGAGGCGGGACATGTCGGCTGCTCTCACAGCGCGGCAGGACATCTCTTGTGCTTCCGCTTCCATGCTCGCCTCTCCCTCGCCTCTCCCTGATGGCAACCTCTCGACCCAGAACTCACGCTGGCCATGGCAGATGCAAGGGAAAGATGCTGAATGACTTTGTTTTTGTGGATGAGGTGTTGAAGAGGAATGTGCAGGCATACTAATTTATAACCGAGTACTAATACGCTCCTAAGTGGGAAACCGTTTAGGTTGTGATCGGTGTGAACAGGTTTGCAATTCAATATAGCATGGAGTAATTTAGAATGTGACGAGACGCAAGCTCAAAATTTATTGCCGATTCTAGTTTCGAAGTGCGGCACTATTCCCGGATGGAGTACTTCTTTTTCTACTCCCTCCTTTCCGATTTTATAGGGCTTATCTCAAAATTTTAGTTTTTTCATTTTATAAGGCTCAATTTGGTTGTTCCCCAACGCATGTTCAGATTCCAAGGTGCATTAAATCATTGCATGCAAATATTAAGAGAAAATTGATCAATGCATGTACTTTATGCATGCATGCATTACAATTAATGCATTAATAAACATAATTTTTTGAGAAAAATAATAGCCCCATGGCGAGCTCTAGGCTAATCTTTTTTTCAGACGCATTAAACCTATCTCTCGGGACTTCTCACATGCACCATCATGCCACCCACAAGAACTTGTACTCTGAGTTTAGTAGTACGTTATACAGGAAGAGAAGAGGTGCACGCACGCACTCGTCCTCTCACACACGCGTCTGTTTTTTCTTGAAAAGGAGGATGATGACCCCCAGCCTCTGCATCTGGGAGTCACACACGCAAATTATTGAAACTAGATGATACCCCGCGCGTTGCTGCGGGACTTTCTGGTTTCTATGAGTAGATTCGAAAAAAACATATACTGTATGAATGATTATTAATACATATTGAAATGTTGAACAAATATATTTATGCACAAAGATAAAGAGAATTATCAGTAATGTGCATGAATAGCATAAATTTATTAAGTTCTTTTAGTTGCGAAGGAAGTAGTAATGTGAAAAAAACTAAATTTTATTTACATATACTGGCATGATAACTTTTTTCAAAGATTTATACATGTAGGTTGTACCTTGTCTAGAAGTTCCCTACTCTAATGATTTTATCTTTTTCATTCGTAGCAAAGCAACAATTAGAATTTGTGTTGTACTTGGCATTCTTGATTCTTCAAAGAAACTGAAATGGGAGAAAAGACTCTTCATATTTACTCCTAATATTTTTGTTTCATAGCCACTCCATTAAGATCGCCGATGAGTGGAAGCTGCAAGATGCCATGCGAAAGTGAGGCATGACAGTGATGCAACCTGTTCTTCGACAATTGGAAGGAAAGTTTTAAACATGAAGTGTGCACGACATCCTATAGAGCTAGGGAAACAACTTATAGTGCTCAATAATTGCTCTACAATCTGATGTTATCTTTTGGTTTTGTTTTGATGTTGTGCATGACAAAATGAATAATGAAACTCCAGCCCTCCATTGATGGGATGGAAAATAATGCAAACATAATTACAGAAGGCATGGAAAAATAATAATCATAAAATTATATAGGATAATCACAGTAGGTAGCAAGACAGGGTACCAGCAGGCGGTGGGAACTCCAAATTTTTCCGAGAACTATAACTTGTATGCATGTGAGTTACAACATACATGAAGGGAGCAAATAAATAGCACGGTGATGCTAATTTGAGCGATTTAATCAGGTATTAAGGTAAGAGAGTACTTACTGGTATGCTATTAAGGTAAGAGAGTACTTACTGGTATGTCTCCTCCTAAATTCACCATCCCGAAGCAAATGTACTCTCGTTTTCATGTTTCTGTGAAAATCACGTATCATGGTAACCCTGCAGTATCGCTGATAGCGCCAGTAAAGATGTATAGAGATAAGAGAGAAAATGTGTTGATTAACATTAAAAGCAAATTGACAATTGCCAGCCCAGAGCATGCTCCAAATCTGGCTCCGCCCCTGATCTTCACAATCAGACAATATCACCACCATGGCTACACGCCTACACCTCTCTGTAATCATAGACTTCAGCAGGTTGTTTATGGCACTCTGCAATTTCCTCTCATATGTAATGTATAATCAATATCTGGACCAATATATGCAGTCTTTAAATTTCTATGAAAACTTCCATTTGATTTAAAAAATAAAATTAACTACTACTGGAGGTGATCCAAGAAATGAACTGAATGATGTAGTTTTACCAAACTATTTATCAAAAAGGTACGACTTATCAGGTCGATGGGCAAATACCAAGAGATCCAACATTTCTAATAGCTAAAATATTCAAGAGAAAGAACAGCGCTAATCAAATAGACAAAAGATAACAGTGGTGGCAAGAGGGAGCTTCTGAAACCTTCATGTAAGCGGATGGCGACGGCGTGTGATGCGATGATGGTATACCCCGTAACCCACCAGCTGCTTCACACCCCACCATTTATCTTTGTACCACTACCTACATACATCCCGTGACAGCGAGGTCAGGTTCAGCCGGCGGAATATGCAAATGTATGGCAGGTGAGGCGCAAGAGAGACATACCATTTTTTACGCAGTTGAATAATCTTAGCTTGATTGACTGGTGGCTGCATGCTCTGGACTATATTCCTGATTGCCGAGTGCACACTTTCTTGTCCATGGTCATGATTATTTGGTGGAGCATATGGATGGAGCGAACTGACCGTATTTTCAATCTCGAAGCTTCGTTGTTCCTGCATAAGTGTGATTCCATTGTTCTGGAGCTGGGCACCTTGCAGAAGGTTAGATCAAGAGTGTCCGGTGGCTGGGTAATCACGGATAAGAAAAGTTTAACCAGTCCAGGCCTTTGCCGCTTTGCAGCTTTCAATCACTAATCATCTAATCCTACTTAAACTCATACTGTAATTCATCCTTCTTATTTCCTTCGACCTTGCACAGTGGGTCTGTAACAAAAAATTTCCCTCATTTTGAGGTGTGCTCCCGTTCTTAATGAATGAAAATAGCGATCTAGCTGTGTTTCATCAAAATAATAATTAAAGAAGAGCACAAGAACTTGACAAAAGCCTTATTCAGAAGAAAAGAAGAGCTTTACCAGAGAAGAAACGGGACACCGTCGTGGGCCTCCTCCGGATCGTCATCTTCAGATCAAAGCGGAAGAAGCAAGTTGGTCCTTGGAGCCACGAACACATGCGTCGCTGGCCGTTGTGGGAGAGGGAGGAGGATGGGAGCCGGCGGCGCGAGGTTGAATCACGGACATAGATCAATACGTCATAGGGAATGTCGAGAAGGAGAGGGGAGGGAGTTTCTCACCAGTGGTACGGGTATGAGCGGTATGGAGGACGCCCACCCGTATGGAGGACGATTAGTACAAAGTGAGTTCAGGTGGAGCACCGAATTTAAAGATGAATCCATCAGTTTCTTCTGCAGAGATCATGGGGAGAGGAAGCGAAGCGTCAATCACTAATGACCAGCAGCTGAAGGGTTTAAGTGATGGCATCGGAGAAGATAAACAACATGGGCCATTTGGAGCATTGGGCTGCAAAGGCGTCCACAAAGTGGGCTGGTTTGATGTCAGCAAACAAAAAATTTGAGGATCTCCAGCTTCCAGCTTCAGACTCCTAGCGAGCAACAGTGAAGTAAATGCGGAAGTGCTCACCTTGCCTTTGAATCGGGCTCCTCACCATCCACGTCGTGGAGCAGAGGAACGGTTTACAGAGGGTCCATTCTGGGTGCACGGTGACCATGGCGGACGACGCTGCAGGTGACCATGGCGGACGACCCGCGTCAGGCTCGGAGCTTAGGAAGTGTGCTGTGAGGGGAGCTGCTAATGGCTCAGTGAGCAGCGACGACGGCTTGAAGGTGGGACCGGGAGTCAGTCTGGAAGCGGAGGAGGCGTACAGGGGTGGCGGCATGCATGGTGGGCAGGTGGATGCGTGGGTGCCGTGGGCGCAGCGGTAGGAGGGAGAGGAGGAAGCGCGACAGATAGCCAGCGCTATGCTTGTGTCGCGCCTGGTGGGCACGGTGGATGGTCGTGGGCGCAGCGGGTGGCGGTGACCGGAGGAGGGAGAGGAGGAAGTGCGGCAGACAGCCGGCGCTCTGCTTGTGGTGCGGCGGAAGCATGGCAGGGCGCAACGACAAGGGAGGAGTAGACGGGAGGGAGGAGAGGAGGAAGTGCACCAGACAGGAGGTGCTCCGGTGGTGAGGCGAGCTCGCCGTGGGCGCAGCAAGGAGACCAGAGGGAGGAGGGTAGCCCAGCGCTATAGATTCGATGGGGAGGCCGGCCGTGCGCGATGGGGAAGAGATTGGGATGAGCGGCTGCTGTGGTAGAAGAAAAAAACTGTTTTTTTTTCAACGCCTGGCTGATTTTTCATTGGCTGATTTTGCAATCTGATTGATGAGGTGGCATAAAGCTGATGTGGATAGTGTGCATGTTGAGAGAATAGGTAGAAGTGAGGAGCAACTTCTTAATAATGTTAGATATATCGATTGCAGTGCTTTGATGTGTCGCGTCAACTCGTACATCAACGAGAAGTTTGATTATCCTCTCCCTCGCGGACTTAACTGCACCTGCCCTTGGCTGTATGACAGGTTGGCCACACACCTGTCGGGCCCACCTGTCATGCACGCAAAGGCAGGAGCATCCCTCCCTCGCCCATGAGCGTGGTGGCTGGCAAGACTAGGAGAAGCTTTCGCTACACGCTCTCCCTCCCGCACGCGGTGGACATGCAGCAGTTCAATCGGCGTCAGATGACCAGAAGCATACTGTAGTACTCCTCCAGTGCAGTAGTATTCCATCATTGTTCGACTTCCCAAAGAGGCGAAGAGCCAAGCGCAGCCCGCACGCTCGTATGGCAGTTTCATGTGTAGAGTAGTCTAGGATATCGTGTACCGTGCCTGTAAGCTTAAAATCGTTGGGGTCGGCTCCATGCTATGTGGCCGTCTTGAAGTTTTTTAAAAAAATTAAAATAGTTTTCTGGCCCTACCCGAAAACTGCCGCGCGTACTGCCCGGGAAAAGCCCCGCCCTCAACTTTTAACTACGTGAAAATAGTTCGAGCTTGTTCGTTCTATATAAATACAGTACTTACTGTATGTTTATTCACCCGTGGGGTTATCTTCTATATCTAAATAGCTAGCCCCCACTAACATACTTCTCTCAACATGCAAGCATGCCACCTCATCATAAAACATGCATAGGAAAAGGCCCACCTCAACATGCAATTATGCATATTAAAAATCCACTTCAACATGCAACCATGTATGCATGTAAAATTCCATTATATTATGAGATTTACATTTAATTATTATATATTTAAAAAATTATTATTTCAAATATTGATCTTTCATATCACCAAAAACATCATTGAAATATTGCAAAATATCCCCGCAACAACGTGCGGGGGATCATCTAGTTCAATGAATGGAGGGGCGGCGAGCACAAGTGAACAATACTGTAGTACTACTAGTAGAAGTAAGTAGGAGTCGTACAGTAGTCACCTTAAATAGAGAGTTTCTTTTTTTTAATGCCACGTACACAAATTGAAACGCTTATTGTGGAGAGAAAAAAGATAATCACTCCACTATATATGGACGCAGGGGCCTGAGCGCTTGCTTTACTAGGGTTGCTCTCTTCATTCTCTCATTCTCTCCACATATAAATAAGACAGCGGTAGCGACATTTTCTCTCTACTCACCGCTGGTGACAGATCCGGCCGGATCCCTTCGGCCGATGTGTGTAGAGGACTAAAAGGTGCATCGTTCGCGCGGTCATCGCCGCCGAGGGAGGAAACCCACAGCTGCCGAAGGGGCCCGATCCTCTGCCCGTGTCGTTCTCTCCGACACATGGCCGGCTCGGGAGGTCCTCCGACCCTTCTTCCACCCTACCGGGTAGGCCGCAGATCCGACCTGCCGCCGCCGGCATCCCGGTGACCCTCGGGTATAAGTTCTTCGAAAGCGGCCTTGATCTACTGCCCTAGTTCCCCACGTGTCTGCATGTGCATCTTTTTCTACTCCCATCAGCTCTTCCAAAGCCACCTAAAATTTTAGTATTATTAGAGGTAAAGCTACTTCATGCATTCGAATCTAGGGCTTTGTTCAAACAACGAAGAAAGGGGTGAAAGTTGTAGCATGAATCTAGGACTTGATTCAAAGAGGAAATAATATGGTGAAAGTAGTAGAGACCGGATACCCAACCGGTCTCTTGGTTGAAAAGGGAAATAATGGAAAACGCAGTACAAACTGGATAAGGAACAGATCTATTATTGGTTGAAAAAAGGATAGAAAGTGGCGGCTGGTGGACAAGTCAACAGAGTATGTCCAGGATTAGATTTGCTGCCATCACATAGTAAAAGGTCTGCAGGATTAGATTTGTTGCCCTCACATAGTAAAAGGTCTCAGGATTAGATTTGCTGCCCTCATATAGTAAAAGGTCTCCAGGATTAGATTTGCTGCCCTCGCATAGTAAAAGGTCTCCAGGATTAGATTTGCTGCCCTCACATAGTATAAGGTCTCCAGGATTAGATTTGCTGCCCTCACATAGTACAATGGCACTCCTGCTGTTTTCCCCAGTATGATAAGTAAGTTGCTCATTTAGGCTGCTGAGTGTCCTGGTGTCCCCACGGTCCCATGCCCTTAAACCAACTCTTTAGCTGGTGTTGATTTACTGTGTCTGGTAAACAAGCAATGCCACCATTAAATTAATCCCATATTTGAGGAATCTCATTGTTGATCGTAATGCTTCTGCTAACATGAAGCATTGCTGACGTTTTAAAATGTCTACTGTCCTTGCATGATTGCCATGAACATAATTAAGATGCTTATTTTCATTTTGTATATGCTTCGTATATTCTTATTGACCAGCAACTGTTTACTTTCTATCTTTTTGTGCAGATAGGGACATCCATTTCACCTTGTTGTTATTGTGACCTTTTGGTGAACTACACAAAACACTTTTTTTGGAATGAGTGTCTTGTGCAGTTCAACTAAAATGTCACGTGGGCAACATCTCTCAATTTTGGTGGAACTGCACAAAATGGTGATTGGAGTTTCCAAAATCTTCGTCAAGTTCTGTTGGTAATCTCGTGCAACATTTTATTAGTCTTTGCAAGATGGAGCCGTCACTGTCACCACAATGGCACTTTATTTTAGTGGAACTGCATAAAAGGATAAGAAAATTATAATTGCACCTTACATGAGCCGGACAGCCAACCTTAATGCTCCTCAATTGTAGTGCAACTACTAAAGAAGAACCTGCCATCTCACAAGAGCAAGTACTTCTTGCTAGCTGAATGATGCAATCTTTGCTTCATTTCAGGTGAACTGCAGAAAAAGGCGCATGAATTGAATCATGGAAGTCCAGGCAGACCTCATCCAAGTAGAGCTGGAGGTTGAGTTCAAGGAGGCCGCTATTAAAGCAAAATCATGCTCTCCTGTCTCCTTGTTTGCGCTGTGCAAACATGTTGTGCAAATAGGAATACTCAACTACAGATGTTGTGACGGTCAAGAGCATTCGCCAAGTTCTTCGATTGTATGACATGGCTAGCCAAGATGGATTTAATCCCGATATTCACTTTATCAAAAGGCTCTAATGGGTTGGTTCTGAATCTTGCAAGCTGAGAATCAGTGAGATGTGTAGGCATCTTTGTTGTACTTATTATTTGAATCTTATTTGTTGATTCTGAATCTTGCAAGCTGGGAATCAATGAGATGTGTAGGCATCTTTGTTGTACTTATTATTTGGATCTTATTTGTTGGTTCTGAATCTTGCAAGCTGGGAATCAATGAGATGTGTAGGCATCTTTGTTGTACTTATTATTTGGATCTTATTTGTTGGTTCTAAATCTTGCAAGCTGGGAAACACGGCATGATGATGTAGAGGACAACAACCATAACAAACAGTTCAAAGTTGGTAGTATTATCTTTGTGGAAGTGCGACAAATGTGTTGATCGTGTGCGTCCTGAGAATACTAATTCTAATTGTTGTGCATATTGATCCTGTGGCACTGATAGAACGAGCGAATGCATTGCTTGTTTTAAGTATAAATTTCTATTAAAGCTAATTAAATTTAAGTAAAGTGACCACTAACTCCTGTTATTACAGTACCAATACAGACCCGCTCGTGAACCGACGTGTGGCCGAGGGTGCATCTTCTGCCGGGCGTGCAGCGGACGAGGGAGGGGTCGTAACTGTTGTCGCCTCTACACACTCAGCTTACTATTGAATCCAGTTCCCCAAGAGCTGAAAATCGAACTGTTGCCGCCGCCTACACACTCGTTCACTCGAAGAGACTCCAATGGCGGTCCGAGGGGTGAGCCTGCTGGATATGGACTTCAGCAAGGAGTTCCCCTTTGAGTTCGCCGTTCAGTCCTATGGCTGCACCAAGTTGAATGTGATGTACACCAACGATACAGACTCGGTGAAGCTCTGCCTCGCCTCATTCCTATGGCTGCACCAGGTTCTAGAGCATTCGCCCGTTTCATCGGCAGCGCCGACTGCACCTTCGCTACGGTGGAGAGAAGGAAGAACGCGACGATTCGGCCATCTGGTGCAACAAGCTTGTCGACATCCAGAAGCAATACAAGATCATCAGAAACGGGCAGGAGAAGGACTCCGTGGTTGACCTCGCTGAGACCATCATCGACCCCTGATACTCCAACATGAAAGAAGACGACCTGAACATGTGCCAGGAAGGTCTAGATGTTGTACTTTATCTGTTTATAAGCACCTTTATCATCTGAGTGTTTCATGCATTAGCCTGTGTGTTGTAATTATTTGTTTTGTCCGAAATATTTATTTTAAGAACCCATTAACCTGGTTGCTTTTTTTAGTGGCTATTTGCTTATGTATGTAAACTAGTTCACTTGTCCGTAAAAAAACTAGTTCACTCGGCTGCCGTGCTTTGAATCTCCTTCCTCCCAACATATTCCCCTCCTCAGGTGGACCCAGCAGATGTCTGAATTTTCTCCCACTTCCTTTTTCGATGTAAACTGAGTTTTCTCCCAGTACTTTCCCCGTCTGGCCCAACATGATATTTTCACCCAGCCCAGCAAGTCTGCGGATTTCGAGAGAAATGCAAATGGGATTTAAACGGGCTGCATAGATGCTACATCATTGTTTCACCCAGCCCACCAAATGAACTAAAAAAATAAATGGACTGACAGCTGGGTCCATGGCCACAGCCCAGTTTTTTGTGATTTGCCAAGTAAGTCGCTTTGTCAGGCCTGTTGGGCTGCAAATCTTTCAAGACGAGGAGAGCTTCATTCAGCTGGCCGAGAAAATGGCCTATCAGTAATGAGAAATGAGCTGTACATTTTTAAAACACATCAAACCGGCAATTAGTTTCAAATATCTTTTTTCATTTTGAGATTTTAAATTACATTAATTTTTATGCGTGGAGAATTTGTTGGATTTTATATTGATATACATTTTTTTTTAAAATCAGTTTGAATGTGAGTCGAAATTTCGGGATTAAAAACAGTTTGGACCGCACCGAAATATGCAAAATTTCGTATAATTTTTTAACCGTGTCCACAATATGGGCTGTAATGCTAACAAAAAGAATATGGGCTCCAAAAAACCTTAAGAATTAGCAAATGGGCTGTAAATTATTAGAAATAATGGCAGATGGGCTGTATATTGTTTTCCACAGATTTGAGGCTTTCCTAAAAAAAGGTTGACACACAAGCAGTGACTGTTGGATCGCCATCCAACGACCGTCGTGCTTCTTCAATCTCTGCTCATCCTGCTCCAGCCGCTCAAACAAGCGCCGGCGGGACTGCCTGCTCCCTCCTCCCCGCGGCCGGCTCTGCTGGCGCGCAGGCCTCACCGCCCCACCGTACTCCCATCGCTGGCCTAGCCATCCCTCTACTCACCCACACCTGTTGTTATTCTCTAACGATGGCAGACGAACCAGTAAAACCTCGTACAGTCGTACTCCCCTCCGTGTGGGAAACAACTGCCGAGTCTTCCCTGCCTCCGTGTCGTTCCCTTCCTAGGCCTCACCGTCGTCCACCGCCCTGGTGCTCTCGGCGCGGCCTGGTCAACGTGGTCAATGACCGACATGCATCTGAAGTGGACTGTATGTGGAGAGGCCGACAACTGGGTCCACAGCCGCACGCAAGGAAATGCCTCCTTATTACGCGCAAAATAATGATTCCTCCACCTGACATCAGGGACCCACCGAAAGGGCCTCTGTATTTCGCAAAAAAAATGTTACCCCCGCTGACAGCTTGGACCCACCAGCTATATCTTTGCACGCAAGGAGGTGCCTCCTTATTATGCACAAAAAAAATGAATACTCCCCCTGTTAGCTGGGACCCAGTATAGTGGCAGGCTGACTTGTGGGCCAACTAAGTTGACGGGGATGGAGGGTTTTGTCATCTTAGTCAATATGCACGATTCTAGCTCCAGTGACCGTACGATGTCCATCCAACGGCCGTAGTGCTTCTTCAACCTCTGGTCTTCTTGCTCCAGCCGCCCAAACCAGCGCCGGTCGTGCCTCGTGCTCCTCCCTCCCGTGGCCGGCTGTGATGCAGCGGAGGCCTCACCGCCCCCTACTACTCCCACCGCTGGCCAGGCCATCCCTCTACTCACCCACACCCCCTGTTATTCTATGGCGATGGCAGCCTCACACCGCAGCGAACCAGTGAACCCTCGTACTCCTCTACGCGTGGGCATCCACTGCCACGTCTTCCCCGGCTCCGCGTCATCCCCTTCCTAGGCCTCGCCGTCGTCAACCACCCTGGTGCTCTCGGCGCGGCATGGTCAACGTGGTCAAGGAACGGCTTCCATCGGACGTGGACTGTACATGGAGAGGCTGACAGCTAGGTCCACGGCCACAGCAAGGAAGTGCCTCCTTATTACGTGCAAAATAATTATTCCACCACCTGACAGCGGGGACCCACCGGACGGGCCACCATTTTTCGTAAAAAAAACATTTGCCCCTGACTGTTGGGACCCACCAGCTACATCTTCGCATGCAAGGAAGTGCGTCCGGGCAAAAAAAACGATTCGTCCCCCTGACTGCTGGGACCCACCAGCTACATCTTCGCAGGCAAGGAAGTGCCTGACAGTCGGGACCCACCTGGTCGAAGCGTACGTAGCGTTGTCATTCTGGTCGTGAATGTGTACGTACATATATACTGGTCGATGTAGAGGCGCGCACGTGTCGTAGTAGAGGCGCGTACGTGTCGTAGTAGAGGCGCGCACATAGCATGTACACGTACGTACATCGGCCAGGGTGTAAGAAAGAAAATACGGCCACGTACGTACATACGGGCAGGGTCTCGAACGCCTACTCGCGCATACGTACGGCAGGGCTCGTGTACATGGCTGGGTCGGAACAGAGAAACAGCGTCGTCGTCGTGTTCATGGGGAGGCAATGGAATGCGTCGTGTTCATGGGGAGGCAACGGAATGCGTCGTGTTCATCGGGAAGCAATGGAACGCGTAGGAGCCAACCAGCTAGGTCAGAACGGAATGCATGGCCGTGTTCATCGGGAGGTCTTGGATGGAACAGGCGATGGAAACGAGGCCTGGCGTACTGCACAACAGAGGAAACGGACCTCCTACGTTCGCAACGGGGTCCTGTTGATCGGGAGGGGTCTGGCGTACCGCAAAACGGAGGAAACGGACCTCCTACGGTCGAACGGGGGTCCTGTTGATCGGGAGGGGTGTGGCGTACCGCAAAACGAACAAAACTAACTTGTGTTGGAGCGCTACGGTCGAAACGGGGGTCCTGTTCATCGGGAGGGGTGTGGCGTACCGCAAAACGGGACTCCACAGGATACTGTTCATCTCCATTGTCGACCTCCTCCAGCCTCCACGGGCTACCATCGACCTCCTCCAGCCTCCACGGGCCTGTTCATCCAGCCTCCACCGTGCGCTACTCCACCGGCTACTATTCAACCACCCCTCCACCGTCTACTGTTCATCCAGCCCTCCACACCACGGGGTCCTGTTCAACCACCCCTCCACGGGCACCCCTCCACCGTCTACTGTTCATCCAGCCCTCCACCACACCACGGGGTCCTGTTCATCCAGAGGCAACGCCACCGCTCACTGTTCATCAACCCCCCCCCCCACGCAATGCTCACTGTTCATCCTAGAGGCAGCATCGATCGGCTTCAGTTAGCAGCAGTAGCAAAGGAATCGCTCGATCGGGTTCAGTTAACAGCCATCGATCGATTGTTCGAGTTCAGTAACGCGTAGCCTGCAGTGTAATCGCTCGGGTTCCGTTAGAGCCAACGCCTAACACACACACGCGTACATGTATGAGAGAAACGCGCATCGCTCGGCCCCCTACCTCCCACCGTAACCGGGAACTCCCCAAAATTTTCCTCCCCCTCGCTTCTATCACGGTTTCTTCCGTCATGGACGGCCCAAAGAATGTCATGCAGCTGCGTCTCCGGCCCGCCCAGGACGAAAAGCCTATTTTCGGTCATGATTTTTTGTCATAGAAGTAGGAGCCCACCACATCTATTATGATACCGGGTTTTGTCACAATTATTGTCATAGAAGTGTCATATGTATGACAGAAAAAAATTTCGTTCGGCCCAAAATGTCACGGATGTGTCTTTTTTTGTAGTGGAGATAGACGTTTGGGGGCGACGTTTTTTGTGTATGGGAAAGATACACTCTATATAGTGTGTGTGCTTGGCAAAGAAAGATGCCGGGAGACCTAGAGAGTGGGGGGAGAGATGTGTGCATGCTCGAGAGACAAGATATATAGAGACCTATATTGGGGTCCGGACTTTAGAAGAGAGGGGGTGTTAATGTGCTCGTATGTCCGTGTCTGGAGGAGAGAACGACTTGTGTAATTGAGATATATATGGTCAATAGTGTGTGCACTCATGGTCGATCAATTTGTTTCGCAGATTGGACTGTGAGATAATGATACTTTTGAACATGCGTGATATACCTTGATGTACCAGAATTACAAACCTAAGATTGGAATTTTGGAATTCGACTCCATCATTAGCTTTTGTAATTCATTTAAATGGAGGTACATTGTTTAAGCCGGGATTTCCTGATTTAAAATTCATATATCAAACCTAGAGATATACACATACGGGCATGTTCAAACTTTATAATCATCCACTTTATTCATACACATACACATTTTTGCTTTTGTCATCATATTTGGGATAAACACATTTGGAATTTCATTTGAATTGGATCGTACCATGGTATTTGGTTGTACTCGCTCAATGATCCATATTTGAATTGAATGGACAATCTAAGTTTCGAGTTGGAGACACTGATTTTTAAAACTTGCACGTTTTTGCGTGCAAAACAAATAAATTCTCGGCCATGATATCATAGTCGGCCATACAAGAGCAGAACACTTATAATTTCAGGCACCAAAAGCTTTGAAACTTCCCGCTCACATCAAAATATCTCATGCCCGAAAGTTTAGCCCTGTGATATTCCTGTTTTACCCCTGCCACATGAACGGAAAAGGGATGCTTTGGGAACTCCATTGTTTTCCCCTCTTTGCCCCCAACATTCTTCCCCAGAGCCCCTCCCCTTCCCCTCCCCGACCCCCCCAACCCCGGCAAGCTGCCGAATCTAGTCATCTGCCGCAGTGGTGGACCTCACACCCCGTCGGATCTACCTTCCACACCTTGGAACCCCCAACTGCCAACTCACCACTTCACCTGAGCCGCTTCAGTGGCTGGCTTGTCCACCGCTCCAGATCTCCTTGACCACCATCATGGCCCACCGCACCGGATCTGCTTAACCGGCGCCCTCGTCCACCATAGTGTAGGCCCTTCACTGACTCCCTCGTCCGCCCCATCGCTGGCCCTTCATACAAGCCCTCGTCCGCCACAACAGATCCGTCTCACCAAAAGCAATGTACACCGCGCCCGCCGAAGCCTTCGTCCACTGCACCGGACCTTCTCCACGGACGGGATATTCAACTCCACCGGCCCTGCTTTACTGACGCTGCAGCCTCATCAGGTTATTTCGATTTGTACTCCTTAGGTTTTTCTCTTCTTGATCGTGCAACTGTTCACTTACCACAGATGAGCTTTCTTGCATGTCGACAGACGCCGCAACCGAAGCATCAGAGCCGCCTGAGCGACAACGACAACCGGCCCAAACTCAACCGCAACACGAGCACCATCGACAATCCTTAGCTATCAAGTATGACAGCGATACCCATACGCCGTCGAGAATCAGGTACTATTATCCAACGACCGGCGCCTACGTTCACTTTCTTAGCATAAGCACCGCACCTTTGAATTTCTTCAGGACATCATTCAATTTTTCATGAGACGCGTTATTCTTCTTGCCCCTGTAGGGCCATATTTATGGCAGTGAACATGTTACATGTGCTAAATTACATACCAGTGCACATATAGTTAATATACTTTAGTTTTGTCCTAAGTATTACTGTACTACCTAGATATCACTACCTACTATTTTACTTCTTGCATGCTATATTTATGATAACGGTGTTGTTCTGATGCCACTTGTTGGTTCCATCAGACTGCTTCATGTTCTCTATGCTTAATTACACATCAGCAAACTAGCATGTGGTCCCACTGCTTTCTGTTTGTTTTACCCTACATTTTCTGATGCTAGCTATTACATCACTGCTCCGAGCCTCTGTTCATTACTTTTTTGTGTGTTCTTGATCTTCCCAAGTTGCATGACTAATTTTATGCTTCTATTAATTATGGATCTGCCAACCCCATCAAGCAAAATATTTGTTCTTTTGGGGCTGGCACCTCGAACAAGCATAAAAATAGAGGAAATCTGATATGTTATCGTGTATGCACACACCCTTCTTTCATTAGTTTAGATGAACCATTGATGATCAATTCGAACCAGTGCATGCAATTAAAATTAATTTTACCTAAATAGAGGGTGCAGAATAAACTACAACAACTAGATTTGCAACCATGGGATGTTAATGATATCTTCAAAGAACATTGCAACAGTAGCGAGCCTTCACAGCAACATATGGTAAGCCAGTGTGTTTTAGTACATGTGAAATGTAATGTGTGTGGGCTGCTTTCTTGGCTTGTTCCCTCAACCTGTAATCCTACAGAATTACAAATAGTTCAGTTGTCTGCTTTGCTGTATTGCTTGATTCGAATGCTTGTTTGTTACTTGTTACGCTATACATGAGTTGGCCAATATGTCAGCAGTGCCTACTGTACTATCATAAAGAAATGCATGCCTGGTTCATTTGAGTCCTTAAGTTTTCCTCTAAACTTCATCACAAGACTATCTTCGTAGTTTATATGAGGCCACATTGTTAAGTGCTTTCTCAGATTATTTCAACTGCTTAGATGCCTTGGAAACTTAAATATAGCGGTGGTACACTCCCTTTCAACTAGGGATGTCAACTGGGTCCCGTTTAATCCCGATTAAAGTCCACTAGTGGTATGATAGTTCAAAAGAGTTTTTTGTTTTTTGAGGAAAATGAACTAGGGAGCTAGCAAAAACTAACTAGATGGAACTGGCGGATGTCGTTTATTTTCCACTTACATCCCTAGTTTCATCTTACCATTTTAATCTCTTTTCGGCTGATGCTGCTTCGAACCATTTAAATATAGCTTGCCATGCTCAGCAATAATTCGTATGTCATTTACCATGTAAGCTTACTGCTTGGATCATGTGATAACCATCTCTTACTTATGTCCAGCGGAAACCTCTCAGGATGCCCTTCACACTAGGACACAATGTACAACCCCAGAATCTATTTGTGGAAGCAGTGCGCCATCCATGTTACCAGATGGTAGCAGTTCAGAGGCAACACCGTTGGAGAGCAGTCTTAGCACATATATTATAGTTCTTGAGGATCTACTAGAGGCAGAAAGAGATGGTGTGGCTGCCATGAATGAGGTAATCTCGATCTTGAAGCTGGAAATCATGCAATTAGCTGCACGCATTATGCAAGCAACCCAAGATTGGAGGAAGTGAGAATGTTGCATTTGAAGACGGAGGAGGTCCTGCTGCTTCTTCTATCTGAATAAGCCCAGGGTAATCCAAGTTCTTCTTTAGATACCAGTTGAAATTTTCATTAGATTATTGTACTTGCATGTTGTGTCATGTCTCTGAATGGATTATGTTGTAAGACCCCCTATGTTGTCCATGAGTTGTAATGATCCAAATTTTGTAGGCGAGGTAATCCTTAGTACTTGTATGATTGACATAAGGTGAACTGTTTTTCGTGTGAGCATATTGTATTGGATGAAATAACTGTTTGACTCAAAGTGTATCCAACCTACTGAATTCAAAGATCATGGCATTTCTAAATCATAATCATATATAAAGGTGGAATAAATCTTTGTTGTGGTTTCGAAGAAATAAATAACAAAACGTAGAATTATCTGTGGATATTCGTAATCAAATAAAAATTGGATTTGTATTTAGTTGCCAGGGCCCAAGGCAAACGTGAATGCTAATTCTCCCAAGTTTTGAACGAAGCGGCTAAACACCCACTATCATTTGTGGGCTGCTCGAAGCAAGTGTTTGCGAGATGGAAATTACTGTCTACCCCTAACACTTGACATCCTTATCGACCGGATTTACATTGCTGTTGATAGGGGTAGACTAGTAACTTCAATCAGACGTGACACGACGGCCTCTGAGCCCATTCAGACACGGTGGGCACCAAACCTGGGTGGCAAAACACATTTGATTCAAGCTCGTCTGAAAGACATGTGTCTCTCCCTCCATTTCCCCATTCATCCACGGTGGGCGGCAAAACAAACTCTCCTCGTCCGAAATTGATGTAGGCTAATATTTTAAATAGGGGCAGATGTGTAACTTCCCTCAGACGTGACACAACCGCCCTACCTGTCAGCCCCGTTCATACACCATGGGCGCTAACCGTGGGCGGCAAAACACCCTCTCCTCACCTGAAATCGTTACCGGCAAATATTTGGGAGATGCGATATTACCATCCTATTCCCAACCGACGTGATGTCCGAAATTTTAAACGGGGGATAAGTTCGTAAGTTTCCCACATTTCGGACAAGCATGTTGATGTCTACGACGCAACCTTCTTCTTGTAGACGTTGTTGGGCCTCCAAGTGCAGAGGTTTGTAGGACAGTAGCAAATTTCCCTCAAGTGGATGACCTAAGGTTTATCAATCCGTGGGAGGCATAGGTTGAAGATGGTCTCTCTCAAACAACCATGCAACCAAATAACAAAGAGTCTCTTGTGTCCCAACACACCCAATACAATGGTAAATTGTATAGGTGCACTAGTTCGGCGAAGAGATGGTGATACAAGTGCAATATGGATGATAGATATGAGTATTTGTAATCTGAAAATATAAAAACAGCAAGGTAGCAAGTGGTAAAAGTGAGCGTAAACGGTATTGCAATGCTAGGAAACAAGTCCTAGAGTTCATACTTTCACTAGTGCAAGTTCTCTCAACAATAATAACATAATTTGATCATATAACTATCCCTCAACATGCAACAAGGAGTCACTCCAAAGTCACTAATAGCGAAGAACAAACGAAGAGATTATTGTAGGGTACGAAACCACCTCAAAGTTATACTTTCTGATCGATCTATTCAAGAGTTCGTAGTAAAATAACACAAAGCTATTCTTTCCATTCAATCTATCCTAGAGTTCGTACTAGAATAACACCTTAAGACACAAATCAACCAAAACCCTAATGTCACCTAGATACTCCAATGTCACCTCAAATATTCGTGGTTATGATTATATGATATGCATCACACAATCTCAGGTTCATCTATTCAACCAACACAAAGAACTTCAAAGAGTGCCCCAAAGTTTCTACCAGAGAGTCAAGACGAAAATGTGTGCCAACCCCTATGCATAAGTTCACGAGGTCATGGAACTCGCAAGTTGATCACCAAAACATACATCAAGTGGATGACGTGATATCCCATTGTCACCACACATAACCACGTGCAAGACATACATCAAGGGTTCTCAAATCCTTAAATACTCAATCCGATAAGATAACTTCAAAGGGAAAACTCAATTCATCACAAGAGAGTAGAGGGGGAGAAACATCATAAGATCCAAGTATAATAGCAAAGCTCACGATACATCAAGATCGTGCCAACTCAAGAACACGAGAGAGAGAGAGAGAGAGAGAGAGAGATCAAACACATAGCTACTGGTACATACCCTCAGCCCCGAGGGTGAACTACTCCCTCCTCGTCATGGAGAGCGCCGGGATGATGAAGATGGCCACCGGAGAGGGATTCCCCCCTCCGGTAGGGTGCCGGAACGGGTCTAGATTGGTTTTCGGTGGCTACTGAGGCTTCTGGCGGCAAAACTCCTGATCTATTCTGCTCTCTGATGTTTTTAGGGTATATGGACATATATATAGGCGAAATAAGTCAGTCAGGGGAGCCACGAGGGGCCCATGAGGGTGGGGGCGCGGCCTGGGGGGTAGGGCGCGCCTCCCTGCCTCGTGTCCACCTCGAAGCTTCCGTGTCGTCTACTCCAAGTCTTCTGGATTGCTTCCGTTCCAAAAATAACTCCCCGGAAGGTTTCATTCCGTTTGGAGACTCTCTATCATGAAGATCATGGTGCTACTTTGAAGCACAAGTGTGGTAAAAGGATAGTAGCATTGCCCCTTCTCTCTTTTTCTCTCATTTTTTTGGGGGCCTTCTCTTTTTTATGGCCTCTTTTTCTCTTTTTTTGTCTGGAGTCTCATCCTGACTTGTGGGGGAATCATAGTCTACATCATCCTTTCCTCACTGGGACAATGCTCTAATAATGATGATCATCACACTTTTATTTAATTACAACTCGATACTTAGAACAAAATATGACTCTATATGAATGCATCCGGCGGTGTACCGGGATGTGCAATGACTCATGAGTGACATGTATGAAAGAATTATGAACGGTGGCTTTGCCACAAATACGATGTCAACTACATGATCATGCAAAGCAATATGACAATGATGAAGCGTGTCATAATAAACGGAACAGTGGAAAGTTGCATGGCAATATATCTCAGAATTGCTATGGAAATGCCATAATAGGGAGGAAAGTAAATGGTGGTTTTATGGTACCGGCGAAATTTGCGCGGTACTAGAGAGGCTAGCAATGGTGGAAGGGTGAGAGTGCGTATAATCCATGGACTCAACATTAGTCATAAAGAACTCACATACTTATTGCAAAAATCTATTAGTTATCGAAACAAAGTACTACGTGCATCCTCCTAGGGGGGATATATTGGTAGGAAAAGACCATCGCTCGTCCCCGACCGCCACTCATAAGGAAGACAATCAATAAATAAATCATGCTCCGACTTCATCACATAACTGTTCACCATATGTGCATGCTATGGGAATCACAAACTTTAACACAAGTATCTCTCAAATTCACAATTACTCAACTAGCATGACTCTAATATCACCATCTTCATATCTCAAAACAATCATCAAGTATCAAACTTCTCATAGTATTCAATGCACTTATATGAAAGTTTTTATTAGACCCATCTTGGATGCCCATCATATTAGGACTAGTTTCATGACCAAAGCAAATTACCATGCTGTTCTAAAGACTCTCAAAATAATATAAGTGAAGCACGAGAGTTCATCTATTTCTAAAAATTAAAATCACCGCCGTGCTCTAAAATGATATAAGTGAAGCACTAGAGCAAATGACAAACTACTCCAAAAGATATAAGTGAAGCTCAATGAGTAGTTGAATAACTATGTAACTATATGAAGACTCTGTAACATTTAAGAATTTCAGATCTTGGAATTTTATTCAAACAGCAGGCAAAACAAAGAATGACGCTACAAGCAAAACACATATCATGTGGTGAATAAAAATATAGCTCCAAGTAAAGTTACCGATGAACGAAGACGAAAGAGGGGATGCCCCGGAAAGCTTAGGCTCTTGGTTGTCCTTGAATATTACCTTGGAGTGCCTTGGAAATCCCCAATCTTAGGCTCTTTCCACTCCTTATTCCATAGCCCATCAAATCTTTACCCAAAACTTGAAAACTTCACAACACAAAACTTAACAGAAAACTCGTAAGCTCCGTTAGTATAAGAAAAGAAATCACCACTTAGGTACTGTTGTGAAATCATTCTAAATTCATATTGGTGTAATATATACTGTATTCAAACTTATCTATGGTTCATACCCTCCGATACTACTCATAGATTCATCAAAATAAGCAAACAACACATAGAAAACAGAATCTGTCAAAAACAGAACAGTCTGTAGTAATCTGGATCAAACGTAAACTTCTGTAACCCCAAAAATTCTCAAATAAATTTCTGGACGTGAGTAATTTTTCTATTAATCATATTAAAAAAGAATTAACTAAATATCACTCTCCAATAAAAAATGGCAGCAAATCTCGTGAGCGCTAAAGTTTCTGTCTTTTACAGCATGATCGCAAAGACTTTCCCCAAGTCTTCCCAAAGGTTCTACTTGGCACAAACACTAATTAAAAGCATAAAACCACATATAAACAGAGGATAGATGAATTATTTATTACTAAAAAGGAGAAAAAGGCAAATAACAAAAATAAAAATTGGGTTGCCTCCCAACAAGCGCTATCGTTTAACGCCCCTAGCTAGGCATGATGATTTCAATGATGCTCACATAAAAGATAAGAATTGAAACATAAAGAGAGCATCATGAACAATATGACTAGCACATTTAAGTCTAACCCACTTCCTATGCATAGGGATTTTGTGAGCAAACAACTTGTGGGAACCATAATCAACTAGCATAGGAGGGCAAAACAAGCATAACTTCAAAACTATAAGCACATAGAGTGGAAACTTGATATTATTGCAATTCCTACAAGCATATGTTCCTCCATCATAGTAATTTTCAGTAGCATCATGAATGAATTCAACAATATAACTATCACATAAAGCATTCTTTTCATGATCTACAAGCATAGAAATTTTATTTCTCTCCACATAAGCAAAATTATTCTCATTCGGAATAGTGGGAGTATCATAAGAAACTCGAATACTATAAATTGTTTCCACATTAAAAGAGTAATGTTCAGAAGAAGGGTAATCGTAATCATGACAAGTTTTATAAATATAATCATCACTGCTTTTTATAGCATACATGTCATCACAATAATCATCATAGGTAGCAACTTTGTTCTCATCATAATCAATTGAAACCTCTTCCAAGATAGTGGAATCATTACTAAATAAAGTCATGACATCTCCAAATCCACTTTTATAATTATCACAATAAGATTCAACATCCTCCAAAATAGTGGGATCGTTACTTCCTAAAGTTGACACTCTTCCAAACCCACTTTCATCAATATAATCATCATAAGTAGGAGGCATGATATCATCATAATAAATTTGCATATCAAAACTTGGGAGACTAAAAATATCATCTTCATTAAACATAGCATCCCCAAGCTTGGGGCAAAAATTAATTGCAGCAAATATATTATCAAACTTGTCATTCTCATCAAACATAGCATCCCCAAGCTTGGGCCTGTTCATATCATAAACATAATCACTCTCATCATTAATAATATGGATAGCACCAATAGTATAACAATTATCATCATCACAATGAGTAATCAGAGCAACATCATTTGGGAGGGATACATTTTTACCTTTGCTTCTCCGTCTTTTCTTTTCTTCTTCACATCATGTGTGGGTTTAATCCTCTTTTCGGAGCTCCTTATTGATGAGATTGGTTGAATAGAAGGCTCCTCCTCGTTACCTGATTCATCATAAGAAATAATAGGAGGATATTGGGAAGCCTCTTCCCTTTCATTAGTATTCTCTTCATCCTCTATTTCTTTTCTTTTCTTTATGTAATTGGCAATATAAGGATTCTCAATGCAATTCACCGCACAATACATAAAAAATTCTTCTAGATCAATATCGAGGAATTTCTCAAGGTTATATTCTGGAATATGCTTAGTTATACATTTCATTTCTTCATAACCCAGAAGCAAACTAAGTTCATTATGATGTGCAAGGTAAATCAAATCATCACAATTTTTGGACACGATATGATCATGAAACATTTTGCATTTGAGATGTAAATGACCATGTTCATTGCAAAGTTGACAAGTATGGTGAAGAAATTTTAATTTTTCAGCACAAACATCCAGCCTTTCTTGCAACCATTTAGTTTCCAAATAGTTATGCCTCTTGCAAAATATATCTTCCCTATTTGGTGTGTACTTGCAAACTCTATGCACTCCACAAAAACTGACATGCTTATAAGAGGTATGTTCATTATGACTAGTGCAATCATCATTAGTACTATGGATATTCAAGGATTTCATACTAACAACATTGCAATCATGCTCATCTTTCAAAGATTTAGTGTCAAACATTTTATAGACTTCTGCTTCTAGCACTTGAGCACAATTTTCCTTTCCATCATTCTCATGAAAGATATTAAAAAGATGAAGCATATGAGGCAAACTCAATTCCATTTTTTATAGTTTTCTTTTATAGACTAAACTAGTGATAAAACAAGAAACTAAAAGATTCGATTGCAAGATCTAAAGATATACCTTCAAGCGCTAACCTTCCCGGCAACGGCGCAGGAAAAGAGCTTGATATCTACTATGCAACCTTATTCTTGTAGAAGTTGTTGGGCCTCCAAGTGCAGAGGTTTGTAGGATAGTAGCAAACTTCCCTCAAGTGGATGACCTAAGGTTTATCAATCCGTGGGAGGCGTAGGTTGAAGATGGTCTCTCTCAAACAACTCTGCAACCAAGTAACAAAGAGTCTCTTGTGTCCCCAACACACCCAATACAATGGTAAATTGTATAGGTGCACTAGTTCGGCGAAGAGATGGTGATACAAGTGCAATATGGATGATAGATATGAGTATTTGTAATCTGAAAATATAAAAACAGCAAGGTATCAAATGGTAAAAGTGAGCGTAAATGGTATTGCAATGCTAGGAAACAGGGCCTAGGGTTTATACGTTCACTAGTGCAAGTTCTCTCAACAATAGTAACATAATTGGATCATATAAGTATCCCTCAACATGAAACAAAGAGTCACTCCAAAGTCACTAATAGCGGAGAACAAACGAAGAGATTATTGTAGGGTACGAAACCACCTCAAAGTTATCCTTTCTGATTGATCTATTCAAGAGTCCGTAGTAAAATAACACGAAGCTATTCTTTCGTTCAATCTATCCTAGAGTTCATACTAGAATAACACCTTAAGACACAAATCAACCAAAACCCTAATGTCACCTAGATACTCCAATGTCACCTCAAATATCTGTGGGTATGATTATACGATATGCATCACACAATCTCAGATTCATCTATTCAACCAACACAAAGAACTTCCCCAAAAGTTTCTACCGGAGAGTCAAGACGAAAACGTGTGCCAACCCCTATGCATAAGTTCACGAGGTCACGGCACTCGCAAGTTGATCACCAAAACATACATCAAGTGGATCACGTGATATCCCATTGTCACCACAGATAAGCACGTGCAAGACATACATCAAGTGTTCTCAAATCCTTAAAGACTCAATCCGATAAGATAACTTCAAAGGGAAAATCAATTCATCACAAGAGAGAATAGGGGGAGAAACATCATAAGATCCAAGTATAATAGCAAAGCTCGTGATACATCAAGATCGTGCCAACTCAAGAACACGAGAGAGAGAGAGAGAGATCAAACACATAGCTACTGGTACATACCATCAGCCCCGAGGGTGAACTACTCCCTCCTCGTCATGGAGAGCACCGGGATGATGAAGATGGACACCGGAGAGGGATTCCCCCCTCTGGCAGGGTACCAGAACGGGTCTAGATTGGTTTTCGGTGGCTACAGAGGCTTCTGGCGGCGGAACTCCCGATCTATTCTACTCTCTGATGTTTTTAGGGTAGATGGACATATATATATAGGAGAAATAAGTCGGTCAGGGGAGCCACAAGGGGCCCACGAGGGTGGGGGCGCGCCTCCCTGCCTTGTGGTCACCTCGAAGCTTCCCTGACGTCTACTCCAAGTCTTCTGGATTGCTTCCGTTCCAAAAATAACTCTCCCAAAGGTTTCATTCCGTTTGGATTTTGTTTGATATTCCTTTTCTTCGAAACACTGAAATAGGCAAGAAAACAACAATTTGGGTTGGGCCTTCGGTTAATAGGTTAGTCCCAAAAATAATATAAAAGTGTAAAATAAAGCCCATTAACATCCAAAATAGATAATATAATAGCATGGAACAATAAAAAATTATAGATACATTGGAGACGTATTACGCGTCCCAAAGTTTGAGATCGCCCCTCCCCCTCCATTTCCCAATTCATACACCATCGGCGCCACGACAACCTCCCCACTGCGGCCAGCCTCCTCCGTCCGCCACCCCATCCTCCACCATGCCGGAGCCACTACCCCTACCCTTTCGTCCACTGCAAGAGATGGACATCTCTCATCCACGGCGCCGGACCAGGATCCTTTCATCACGTCGTCTCGCTTCATCGGCGTCGTCGTCCACCTTGTCGTTGCCGCTCCTACGACCGCCTCGTCCACGTCAACAGGATTTATTCCCCGACCCGGCCATCTGCCATCTAAAGTCTTCTTCCCCGCCGCCGACAGCCATCGCACGTGCAACACCCTCAACGAATCAGCAGGGGCCTACACGGCGTCGCAAGAGAGGTGGTACTCTTCCATATGTGCTTAAGTTATTGATCTCACCCGGAAAATAGATCTAAATTGTTTACTGTACTTTTCTTGTCCGTACCAAATCGTAGTGGCTAGTTGAAAGCAAACATTGGTTGCGAAGTAGCTTTGTCCGGTTTGCACCTTCAGATCCGCCATGGCACGGTCACTATACTCGTAAAGCTTATGGTTTCCCCCCTTTGTATTCACTACCATCATCGTAGGTGCTTCACTGCTTCATGTTGTGCTAACATTGCTCCTCGAGACCTCAACCCATCAAGCGAAACAACATGCCACTCATAATTCCAAAGCTTACATGTTGAAATATGAATCTGATATGATGCTCATATTACTAAAATAGAGAATGTTTATTTGGTCACCTAATGTGCCTATATTCGTTTCGAAAAGCATGTGCGCCACCCACTGGTCCAGCTAGTTCCACTTTCCTGATTTTACTCTTGATGCTTAGGGTTTTCCCCTTTTATCTACTCTACTATGATCTACGTAGGTGCTTTCTGTCATACTAGCATTACTCCACCCTTCAAGCTAAACAACACAACACTCAAAATTCCAAAGCTTAGTTGTTCAAATGTGACAGTGATATTAGTTAACAGACACATTTAATTGGTTAGCTAAAGGTCCCACTTGAGTTTCCAAATGCATGTCGCGACATATAGAGAGACATCAGAATTGCATTTCTTTGTCACTTGTTAACTGTACTTTCTTGTCCATATCAAATCTTAGTTGTTATTTCAAAGCAAACATCGGTTGCTAACTACCCTTTGCGCGGTTTTCTTCTTCAGATCTGGCATCCCACTGCCACGGTCAACACTATACTCATCATGCTTATGGTTTCCCCATTTTATGATGACCACGATCAGCCTACATGGTTCGTGTCGTAATAGCACAGCTCCACCCATCAAGCTAAACAAGCTTAGTTGTACAAATTCAAATCTGATATTATGCTAATATTAGTAAAACTGAGAGATGTTTAATTGGTCAGCTAAATGTTCCTACTTTAATTTCGAAATATATGTGAGCCACAAAAGGAGAGACCGGAAGGAATAGTATTTCTCTGTGCGCTCTGGTTCATCATGCGTGGCCAACCGACATTGTATAGAAAGACTTGTAATATCTTCAATCTGCTTGCTCTTCTGCTCTTCTTTAAGATGATCCTCTTCTCTTGCGGTCGACTGGTCAGGTCGAGTTATTCTCCCTTAGTATATTTTGAATCTGTCAGGTCACGTCGACTTGTTCTTCTTTACTATATGTTGAAGCTGTCATCTGCGAAGTATCATCACTTCTGGAGCTATCATATTTTCAGTAGTAGGCCACATTATATTAATGCACATACCAAATTATAGCATGCATGGTACCTCTTAGAAGAATTGCAGACATAGCACAAAGTGGTTTACAGGGAGGAAGTATTGGATGAGAATCACTTTTGCATTACAAAGATAATCTCAATTGTTTTTATGTTCTCATGCATGTCGGGTATTGAACATTATCAAAATGAATATGAGAATGGGCGCACGAGAGGAATATTGTGGAACAATCCACTGGCTAACAAACTTGGCATGGTGGAGGATGGCCTATCTTATTCACCCATCAAGGTGCTTGCTCTAACTTGGCAACGTTGTATTGGTCGCACATATTTTGCATCTGACATCTTGCATTACTTCTACTTTGTTACACCATCTGCTTAGTTTAAGCATCATATATGAGTATATGTCATACCTATCCATTTCTGTACCTATTCCATGTGTCGTCATACTATGTTTTTCCAGTTAAATGTTGTTCTTTCATAATAGATGTCCAAAAGGAAGAGGGTGAGTGCAGATCCTCAAGGAGTGCAAACTAGGTATTTGGAAAAGGTAGTGATACCTGTTAAATCAGATAGATCAGCAGCCACAGAAAACACAGGCCCAACTGTACCACACTTTACCCCTACTCCAGTGGCCAAACCCCTATTAGAACTGCTGAGAGCCTAGCATCGGGTACTGTCTATGATATCAATTCAAAATTTGAACTCCTAAATTTCTGCATGTGCCTTACCTTCTCTCTTGTATGAAAACTAATTTCAGATGAATCTCCTTGCTCAAAGGATCATAGGATGTCACAACAATACTGGGCTCTGCATTGCTCTTATCAGTACCTCTTGCCCTTTGTCAGCATACTTACACTCATTGTTGTTTGATTATGTAGCATCACTGTAAATGTTTGCTTCTTTATCCTCCCTTTGCTTGAAATTATAAGATCTATATTTACTCTTAGATAAATGTAGAATTAACACAATGGTTAGGAAGTTTTGGATTGCTCATGTAAGTACATGTTGTCATGTACTCCCTCTGTATCGAATTAATTGTTGATCAATTGGACGTATTTAGAACTTAATAGTGCTAGATACATCCATTTGAGTGGCAAGTAATAACGGACGGTGATGGTATTACTGTACTTGCATCGCGAGATAGTTGATTGCCTAGCATTACTCTGCATCTTATCTGCCCTGCCCTCCATTTTCTTCAAATTATCATATCTTCATTTACTCTTACCAAAATGTTGAATAAAGCCAATGCCACTTCACACGTTGATGTCTGCATTCCTCTTGTCAGTACCTTTTGCCTTGTAACGATGTACTTCATTAATCGCTATTTGATTATCTTTCATCAGTCTACAACTGAGCTTCATTATCCTCTGTTTCTTCCAATATTATTTGATCTATATTTACTCTTTGCAAAATGTAGAATAATGGCAACGCTTATAAAGAATTTTATTGGGGGGAATTTATTGAATTATCCTTCCATCAACATGGAGAAGGGCTTTGTCCAGCACGTGTTAACATGTAATGTAAGTCCATCCTTCTCAAGCCTTCAAACTTTGTTCTAGTATAGATTTGGATAGGCATCATTTCCTCCACTGTTGTTTACTTTGCTGTTTACATCTGATTGGATGTTTGCAACAACTACCAGTTTTAAATTGTAGTTGTAAAACATGTTTCTTATGCAAAACAGATCCATTTATTTGCTTATATAATTGTGAAACCTGTTACGTGTCTCCTTATTTCTCTTTCAAAGTCATATCTCTTATGCCAGGCAGAACTTTAGGGAAGATAGTGAGCCAAACCATCTTGAGGACAGCGAGATGACCCCAAGGTCCTGTCTTGATGAAGACAGTGAGTTGAAGCTACTCACCAGCAGGTGTGAGACAACCTCTGTGCAGTCGCTGCCTCAATCAGTTCGACTTCTTCAGTCTCAACTTAAAGCGGAAAGGCTTGCTTCAGCTCAGCTCCGACCTGAAGTCAAAGATATAATGAAGATGGCAGGGGAATGCCGTGCGCACTATGCTGCCATACAGCTAGGGATGAAGCATCTATCGTTGAAACAACTGAGGTCTCATCAACTTGTTCGGCTGCTTGCGGGGCCCAACCTTGCTAGGCCTAGTGCCTTCTGAAGTGCTCTCAGTTTTGTATATTCTTTTGTCGCCGCGTTTATATGCATTGGTGGCGACCTTTGATGCCCAGTGTATGTAATTTGCGGTCATGTTGTGCTTTATTATCACCGGTAGCGAACTTTGATTCCCAATGGATGTAATATGCCGTAATTTCTTTATTGTATAGTCTAGGTTTGTTCTTTGGTCGGTATGCTGTAATTTAGGCCTGAAGGTTTAGTGGATCTCAGTGTTGTCAGTCTTCAGGCCGGTCTGTTACTCATATGGGCCAAAACGTGGGCCTATAATCATCCTGGGCCATTAGTAGGTCTAAACCTATAGTAGTTTCCCGCCTTTAACAGGCCGAGTAAAGTTCTGGCCAGCTGGGTCAGAGAATACCATGGGCGTTTAACAGGCTAAAACCTAGATTGGGCTAGCGTTGAGCCGAAAAATTCACGGGCCAATATAGGCTGAAACTGCCAAAGGCACATGTTGGGCCCAAATAGGACGAGCAGTTAACAGGCCAAAATATATCTCAGGTCTGTTTGGCCCAATAAAATTATGGGCTTTAAGCAGGCCAGTATCCACGCGGGCCATAGGCCCAAAAGTTTCACGAGCCATTATCAGATGGGCTGTAAGCAGGCCAGATTCAACGCGGGCTATAATTAGGCCCAACTATTACATGGGTCATTAATAGGCCAATAGGCTAGTTGGGCTGAAATTTATCCACGAAGACTACGGGCCATTAAGAGGACTAAAGTTACTTCGGACAAGAAATAGCCCACTTTCTGCGTGGGCCATTAATTGGCCTAAAGTTAAACCGAGCCGACAACGTTCCAGATACTCCACGGGCCGCTAACAAGCCGAAACTATTATCAAGCCAAACTGGTAAACGGGCATTTAACAAGCTGAAATACAGACCTATCTTAGAATGGGCCCAAAGGTATAGTGGCCTATTAACGGGCCTGATCCGATATGGGTCGTCATTTGGCCCAAAACTCGGCAGGCTGTGAATGGGCCTGATCTGATATGGGCCTCAATTTGATCCAAACACATGGCAGGCTATTAATGGGTCAGCCCACTAGTGTCTGAAAAAACATGGTGGGCCTTTAGCTGGGCCGGCCTTTTCACCGGAATGGGCCTCTATTGGGTCGCGCCACATGTTGACATATCATAGGCGCCTCCTGTCCAATGAGTGGATGACATCTGTCCCAACGAGAAGCTGACACGTGGTTCTGTCGGCCAATGAGAATTTGACACGTGGAAAATCCCCATTGGTCAGGGCTGTTAACGGGTTATCGGATCCAAAACCGGACCCGATAGCTTAACGGCGAGCCATTACGGTCTATGCCATGTGTCGGTCAACCTTGACGAAAGCACTTCTATGACGTGTGATTTATCATCATGGAAGTGGACACTTCTGTGATGATAATTTTGGTAATGTCATGGAACACTTCTACGACAGCATATGTATGACTATCTTGATTCTGTCATAAAATCTTCATGGATGTACATGCATGACAGAAAACGTGACCTACTGTGACAAACACGTATCATCACGGAAGTGTATTTTTTTGTAGTGATGTGACATATTTTGATTGCGTGTGATGTTTATCTTTTATGCATCTTATTTTGCTTAGAACGACGGTAGCATTATAAGATGATCCCTTCACTAAATTTCAAGATATAAGTGTTCTCCCCGAGTATGCACCGTTGCGAAAGTTCGTCATTCCAAGACACCACATGATGATCAGGTGTGATAGACTCTACGTTCACATACAACAGGTGTAGACAGTTTTGCACATGCAGAATACTTGGGTTAAACTTGACGAGCCTAGCATGTACAGACATGGTCTCGGAACACTAGAGACCAAAAGGTCGAACATGAGTCATATAGTAGATATGATCAACATAGAGATGTTCACCATTGATGCGTACCCCATCTCATGTGATGATCGAACATGGGTTAGTTGATTTGGATCATGTTTCACTTAGACAACTTGAGGGATTTTGATTTAACTGGGAGTTCATTAGTAATTTGATTAATTGAACTTAATTTATCATGAACTTGGTCCTGATAGTATTTACAAAAATATGTTTTAGATCAATAGCTCGCGATGTAGCTCCCCTATATTTTGATATGTTCCTAAAGAAAACTAAGTTGAAAGATGATAGTAGCAATGATGCGGACTGGGTCCGTGATCTAAGGATTATCCTCATTGCTCCATAGAATAATTACATCCTTGATGCACCAGTAGGTGTCAAACCTATTGCAGGAGCAGATGCATACATTATGAACGTTTGATAAACTTTGTATGATGACTACTTGATAGTTTAGTGTGCCGTGCTTTACGGCTTCAGAACCGGGACTTCAAAAACATTTTGAATGCCATAGAGCATATGAGATGTTGCTACCTCTTGAGCATGTGTTGGTTTTCCGTTGAAGAGGAAAGGGTGATGCAGCAAAGTAGCGTAAGTATTTCCCTCGGTTTTTGAGAACCAAGGTATCAATCCAATAGGATATTACACGCAAGTCACCTAGTACCTGCACAAACAATCAAGAACCTTGCAACCAACGCGATAAATGGGTTGTCAATCCCTTCATGGTCACTCGCAAAAGTGAGATCTAATAAAGATAGTAAAGTAAATATTTTTGGTATTTTTGTTGTATAGATTGGAAAGTAAAGATTGCAAAATAGTAAAAGAGATGCTATGTAAATAAAATAGATGCAATATAATAAGAAAGAGACCCAGGGGCCATAGGTTTCACTAGTGGCTTCTCTCAAGATAGCATGTATTACGGTGGGTGAACAAATTACTGGCGAGCAATTGATAGAAAAGCGCATAGTTATGAGAATATCTAAGGCAATGATCATGAATATAGGCATCATGTACGTGTCAAGTAGACCAAAACGATTCTGCATTTACTACTATTACTCCACACATCGACCGCTATCCAGCATGCATCTAGAGTATTAAGTTCATAAGACCAGAATAATGCATTAAGCAAGATGACATGATGTAGAGGGATAAACTCAAGCAATATGATATAAACCCCATCTTTTTATCCTTGATGGCAACAATACAATACATGCCTTGCTGCCCCTACTGTCACTGGGAAAGGACACCGCAAGATTGAACCCAAAGCTAAGTACTTCTCCCGTTGCAAGAAAGATCAATCTAGTAGGCCAAACTAAACCAATAATTCGAAGAAACTTGCAAAGATATCAAATCATGCATATAAGAATTCAGAGAAGAACCAAATAATATTCATATATAATCTGGTTCATAAATCCACAATTCATCGGATCTCGGCAAACACACCTCAAAAGAGTATTACATCAAATAGATCTCCAAGAACATCGAGGAGAACTTTGTATTGAGAATCAAAGAGAGAGAATAAGCCATCTAGCTAATAACTATGGACCCGAAGGTCTGTGGTAAACTACTCATGCTTCATCGAAGAGGCAATGGTGTTGATGTAGATGCCCTTCGTGATCGATTCCCCCTCCGGCAGATCGCCGAAAAAGGCCCCAAGATGGGATCTCACTGGTACAGAAGGTTGCGGCTGTGGAAAAGTGGTTTCGTGGCTCTCTCTGGTCGATCTAGGGTATAAGAGTATATATAGGCGAAAGAAGTACGTCGGTGGAGCTACGAGGGGCCCATGAGGGTGGGGGCGCGCCTACCCCCCTGGGCACGCCCTCCTGCCTTGTGGCCGCCTTGCAGAGTTCCAGAGTTCCACTCCAAGTTTTATGGATTGCTTTCATTCCAAGAAAGATCATTGTGAAGGTTTCATTCCGTTTGGACTCCGTTTGGTATTCCTTTTCTGTGAAACTCTAAAATAGGCAAAAAAACATAAACTGGCATTGGGACTCCAGTTAATAGGTTAGTCCCAAAAATAATATAAAAGAGCATATTAAAGCCCATTAAACATCCAAAATAGATAATATAATAGCATGGAACAATAAAAAATTATAGATACGTTGGAGACGTATCAGATATTCCAAGAGCTGAAATTGGTATTTTAGACTCATGCCCATGTCAGGAGGTATGAGACCTCTGACAAGTACTTTGGCTACAAGATGGAGGAGAATAGCTCAGCTAGTGAGCATGTGCTCAGAATGTGTGGGTACTACAATTGCTTGAATCAAGTGGGAGTTAATCTTCCAGATAAGATAGTGATTGACAAGAGTTTTCTAGTCACTATCACCAAACTACTAGAACTTTGTCATGAACTATAATGTGCAAGGGATGATGAAAACAATTCCCAAGCTCTTCGCGATGCTGAAATCGGCGAAGGTATAAATCAAGAAAGAGCATCAAGTGTTGATGGTTAACAAGACCACTAGTTTCAAGAAAAATGGCAAAGGGAAAGAAATGTAACTTCAAGAAGAATGGCAAGCAAGTTGCCACTCCTGTGAAGAATACCAAAGTTGGACCTAAGCCTGAAACTAAGTGCTTCTACTGTAAAGGGAATGGTCACTAGAAGTGGAACTGCCCCAATATTTGGCGGATAAGAAGGATGGCAAAGTGAACAAAGGTATATTCGATATACATGTTATTGATGTGTTCCTTACTAATGATCGTAGCAGCACCTGGGTATTTGATACTGGTTCGGTTGCTCATATTTGTAACTCGAAATAGGAGCTGCGGAATAAACGAAGGGCTAAGGATGAGGTGACGATGCGCGTCGGAAATGGTTCCAAGTCGATGTGATCGCCGTCGGCACGCTACCTCTACATCTACCTTCGGGATTAGTTTTAGACCTGAATAATTGTTATTTGGTGCCCGTGTTGAGCATGAACGTTATATTTGGATATTGTTTATTGCGAGACGGTTATTCATTTAAGTCAGAGAATAATGGTTCATCTATTTATATGAATAATATCTTTTATGGTCATGTACCCTTGAGGAATGGTTTGTTTTTGTTGAATCTCGATTGTAGTGATACACATATTCATAATATTGATGCCAAAAGATGCAAAGTTGATTATAATAGTGCAACATATTTGTGGCACTGTCATTTAAGTCATATTGGTGTAAAGCACATGAAAAACTCCATGCAGATGGACTTTTGGAATCACTTGATTATGAATCATTTGATACTTGCGAACCATGCCTCATGGGCAAGATGACTAAAACTCCGTTCTCCGGAACAATGGAGCGAGCTAATGACTTATTGGAAATAATACATACCGATGTATGTGGTCCGATGAGTGTTGAAGCACGCGGCGGGTATCATTATTTTTTGACCTTCATAGATGATTTGAGTAGGTATGGGTATATCTACTTAATGAAACACAAGTCTGAAACATTTGAAAAGTTCAAAGAATTTCAGAGTGAAATGGAAAATCATCGTAACAAGAAAATAAAGTTTCTACGATCTGGTCGCGGAGGTGAATATTTGAGTTACAAATTTGGCCTTCATTTAAAACAATGTGGAATTATTTCACAACTCACGCCACCTGGAACACCACAGCGAAATAGTGTGTCAGAACATCATAACTGTACTTTACTAGATATGGTGTGTTCTATGATGTCTCTTACCGATTACCACTATCATTTTGGGGTTATGCATTAGAGACAGTTGCATTCACGTTAAATAAGGCACCATCTAAATCCATTGAGAGGACACCGTATGAACTATGGTTTGGCAAGAAACCTAAGTTGTCGTTTCTTAAAGTTTGGGGATGCGATGCTTATGTCAAAAGGCTTCAGCCTGATAAGCTCGAAACTAAATCAAAAAAGTGTATCTTTATAGGATACCCAAAGTAAACTATTGGGTACACCTTCTACCACAATTTGAAGGCAAGATTTTTGTTACTAAGTTTGGATCCTTTCTAGAGAAAGAGTTTCTTTTGAAAGAATTGAGTGGGAGGAAATTAGAACTTAATGAGGTGATTGTACCTTCACTTGAATTGGAAAGTGGAACATCAGAGAAAACCATTCCTGTGATGCCTACACCAACTAGAGAGAAAGCTAATGATGATGATCATGAAACTTCAGATCAAGTTACTACAAAACTTCATAGGTCGACCAGAACATATTCTGCACCAGAGTGGTACAATAATCCTATCTTGGAAGTCATGTTATTAGACCACGGAGAACCTATGAACTATGAAGAAGCTATGATGAGCCCAGATTCTGACAGATGGCTTGAGGCCATGAAATCTGAGATAGGATCCATGTATGAGAACAAAGTGTGGACTTTGGTGGACTTGCCCGATGATCGGCAAGCCATTAAGAATAAATGGATCTTCAAGAAGAAGACTGGCGCTGATAGTAATGTCACTATCTACAAAGCTCGACTTGTCACAAAACTTTTTTGACAAGTTCAAGGAGTTGACTACGGTGAGACTTTCTCACCTATAGTGATGCTTAAGTCTGTCTGAATCATGTTAGCAATTGCCACATTTTATGATTATGAAATCTAGCAAATGGACGTCAAAACTGCATTCCTTAATGGATTTCTTAAAGAAGAGTTGTATATGATGCGGCCAGAAGGTTCTGTCGATCCTAAAGGTGCTGACAAAGTGTGCAAGCTCTAGCGATCCATCTATCAACTGGTGCAAGCATCTCGGAGTTGGAATATACGCTTTGATGAGATGATTAAAGCATATGGTTTTATACAAACTTACGGTGAAGCCTGTATTTACAAGTGAGTGGGAGCTCTGTAGCATTTCTGATATTATATGTGGATGACATATTATTGATTGGAAATGATATAGAATTTCTGGATAGCATAAAAGGATACTTGAATAAGAATTTTTCAATGAAAGACCTCGGTGTAGCTACTTATATATTGGGCATCAAGATCTATAGGGATAGATCGAGACACTTAATAGGACTTTCACAAAGCACATACCTTGACAATATTTTGAAGAAGTTAAAAATGGATCAGTCAAAGAAAGGGTTCTTGCCTATGTTGCAAGGTGTGAACTTGAGTAAGACTCAAAGCCCGACCACGGCAGAAGATAGAGAGAGAATGAAAGTCATTCCCTATGCCTCAGCCATAGGTTCTATAAAGCATGCCATGCTGTATACCAGACCTATTGTGTACCTTGCCATGAGTTTGGCAAAGGGGGTACAATAGTGATCCATGAGTAGATCACTGGACAGTGGTCAAAATTATCCTTAGTTACCTAAGAGGACTAAGTAAATGTTTCTCGGTTATGGAGGTGACAGAGTTTGTCGTAAAGGGTTACGTCGATGCAAGCTTTGACACCAATCCGGATGACTCTGAGTCTCAATCTGGATATATTTTGAAAGTGGGAGCAATTAGCTAGAGTAGCTCCATTCAAAGCATTGTAGACATAGAAAATTTGAAAAATACATACGGCTCTGAATGTGGCAGACTCGTTGACTAAAACTCTCTCACAAGCAAAACATGATCACACCTTAGTACTCTTTGGGTCTTAATCACATGTCGATGTGAACTAGATTATTGACTCTAGTAAACCCTTTGGGTGTTGGTCACATGGTGATGTGAACTATTGGTGTTAATCACATGGCGATGTGAACTAGATTATTGACTCTAGTGCAAGTGGGAGACTGAAGAAAATATGCCCTAGAGGCAATAATAAAGTTGTCATTTTATATTTCCCTATTCATGATAAAGGTTTATTATTCATGCTAGAATTGTATTGATCAGAAACTTAAATACATGTGTGAATACAAATATTGTGTCCCTAGTATGCCTCTACTAGACTAGCTCATTGATCAAAGATGGTTAACGTTTCCTAACCATGGACATGTATTGTCATTTGATAATGGGGTCACACCATTAGGAGAATGATGTGATGTACAAGACCCATCCGTTAGCTTAACATTATGATCGTTCGGTTGTATTGATATTGCTTTCTTCATGTCAAATACATATTCCTTCGACTATGAGATTATGCAACTACCGGATATCGGAGGAATACCTTGTTTTTTATCAAATGTCAGAACATAACTGTGTGATCATAAAGAAGCTCTACAGGTATCTCCAAATGTGTTTGTTGAGTTGGCATCGATCGAGATTAGGATCACTCCGAGTATCGGAGAGGTATCTCTAGGCCCTCTCAGTAATACACATCGTAAGCTTGCAAGCAAACAACTAAGGAGTTAGTCATGAGGTGATGTATTACGGAACGAGTAAAGAGACTTGCCGGTAATGAGATTTAACTAGGTATGAAGATACCGGCGATCGAATCTCGGGCAAGTAACATACCGATGGACAAAAGGAATTACGTATGTTGTCATAACGGTTCGACCGATAAAGATCTTCATAGAATATGTAGGAACCAACATGGGAATCCAGGTTCTGCTATTGGTTATTGACCGAAGAGGTGTCTCGGACATGTCTACATAGTTCTTCAACCCGTAGGGTCCGCACGCTTAACGTTCGTTGACGATATAGTGTTATATGAGTTATATGATTTGGTGACCGAATGTTGTTTGGAGTCCGGGATGAGATCACGAACATCGCGAGGAGTCTTGAAATGGTCGAGAGGTAAATATTGATATATAGGACGATGGTATTCGTACTTTCGGAGGGTACCGGGTACATATCGGGTCACTAGAAAGGAGTTTTGGGCACCCCCGGCAAAGATATGGGCCTTATGGGCCAAGTGAGGGAACACACCAGCCCACAAGGGGCTGATGCACTCCTATAGAGGTCGGCCCTATGAGGAGGAGAAGGAAAGAGGGGAGGGAAAGGAAAGTGTGGAGTAGGACTCCCCCTTCCTTGCCTCTCCCCCCCCCCCTTTCCTTCCCCCTCGTTTATATATGGCAAGGGGGTGCGGCTTGGGAGGGACTCCAAGTAGGATTCCTCCTACTTGGTGCCTCCTTTGGCTGCTCCTCCCCCCCCCCCACCTATATATATGTGGGAGGGGGTGCCTAGCACACAACAAACAATTGCCTAGCCGTGTGTGGCGCCCCCCTCCACCGTCTACACCCCCGGTCATATTTTCGTAGTGCTTAGGCGAAGCCCTGCGGAGATCACTTCACCATCATCGTCACCACGCCATCGTGCTGCCGGAACTCATCCAATACCTCGCCGTCTTGCTGGATCAAGAAGGCGAAGGACGTCACCGAGCTGAACGTGTGCAGAACGCGGAGGTGACGTGCGTTTGGTACTAGATCGGTTGGAGCACGAAGAAAGTTTGACTACATCAGTCGCGTTGTGAAACGCTTCTGCTTACGGTCTACGAGGGTACGCAGACACACTCTCCCCTCTCGTTGCTATGCATCTCCTTGATAAATCTTGCATGGGCGTAGGATTTTTTGTTTTCATGCAATGTTCCCCAACACGAATCTTGTCGTGGACTTAACACGGCAGATGTCCTAGCGTAAGGACTTAGTCATCGAGCCATCGCAACTAGGTTAGCTTAAAGGGGTTAATCGGGACAAAGGGCACAGAGAGTTTATACTGGTTCGGCCCCACACGGTGGAGGTAAAGGCTTACTCCAGTTTTGGGATTGTATTGCTTTGGTCTCGATTACCAGGGAGCGAATAGGCTTGACCTAGTTCTCGATCTCTTGTTTCTTTCCCTTAACTCGCCGTCGGATCACCCCTTTATATACAAAGTTTGATGCCCGGTGGCTTATAGAGTCCCGGCCGGCTCATACACAACATGTCCGGCTCGGTGACTAACTAAGCTTGCCTTACAATACAAGTCATACATATGGCGGTTCATCCTCTTGGGACTCAAGTCGCCTCTGGGTCTTGGGCCCTCAATAGGCTTGCTATGTCCCGCCATCTTCATCGATAAGTCGCCAGTGGTATGACCCAGCCCCTCCTGGGAGGTTCATACCTAGTAGTTATATCCCCAACAAATATCGGGCAAGTAACATATCGATAGACAAACGGAATTACGTATGTTGTCATAAGGTTTGACCGATAAAGATCTTCGTAGAATATGTAGGAGCCAATATGGGCATCCAGGTTTCGCTGTTGGTTATTGACCGGAGAGGTGTCTCAGTCATGTCTACATAGTTCTCGAACCCATAGGGTCCGCACACTTAACATTCATTGACGATATAGTATTATATGAGTTATGTATATGTTGGCGACCGAATGTTGTTCGGTGTTTCGGGTGAGGTCACACACATGACAAGGAGCTCTAGATTAGTCCGGAGGTAAAGATTAGTATATGTGATAATAGTGTGTCTTTAGAAGGGTTCCGGAATTCACCGGAAGGGGTTCCGGATGTTTCCCGAAATGTTTGGGTACGAGAACACTTTATTTGGGCCAAAGGGGAAAGCCCACGAGGCTTTTGGAAAGTGCAAAAGGGAGTTTTGCGGAGACCAGAGGCCAGACGCCAAAAACCCTGGTGTCTAGGGGGTAGACGCTGGGAACCCTGGCGTCTAGCCCTGGAGTCCGAGAAGGACTCTTGCCTTTCGGGTAAACGGACTTTGAGGAGGCTTTTACTCCAAGTTTCGACCCCAAGGCTCAACATATAAATAGAGGGGCAGGGCTAGCACTCATGACACATCAAGATTCACCAAGCCATGTGCCGGCAACCCCGTCCCTTCTAGTTTATCCTCCGTCATAGTTTCTTTAGTGCTTGGCGAAGCCCCGCGGAGATTGTTCTTCACCAACACCCTCACCACGCCATCGTTCCATTGGAACTCATCTACTCTGTTTATATGTTGATTCCTTTATTTATGTCAAGAAACAAGAAACAAGATGGGAGTTAATGCACCGCGCCTAAGTGTTTTGGGATTATTTTGTTTTCGTAATTAAGGTGACTTATACACCTAGACGGAGGGAGTAGTATATTGATGGTCATACACATAAATAAAATAAAATAAACATTTTTGTCCCTCAAGTTAATACACAATATACATTTGGTCCCTCATTGTTTTTTAGGCCACATTTAATCCCTCATGACTGTCAGTTCTGCTGGCGGGGTTTTACAAGTGGAGATGTGATCTAGGTGGCCATCGCCACCTGCTTGGGGATCAAGATGATCCAAGGGCGTCGCCCCCTTTCTCTGAGCTCCCCCTTGTTGTTGGATGAGTGGTGGGCGTTTTGGGCCTACCAGCACGCCTGTTGACGGGCTTCTAGATGGTGAGTCACCCTGGTATATGACATCACCATATGCTTTTTCCCCTTGTAGAACTGGCAAGTTAAGGAAAAATCCTAGTAAATATAAATCAAAACCTTTATTGGGAGTTGTAGGGGTGGGGGAAATGGTATGGCCTCCTGTTTGTGTGGTCTTATTCGAAAATATGATTGGGATTTTGTGGGTATCAAAGAGACTATGAGAAAGAAGTATTATCGAGTTTTTTTCCCAGAAAGTTGGATTCTATGAAGTTATTTAGGTGGGACTGGGTTCCTTCAATGAGAAAGTCTGGAAGTATCTTGTGTGGGTCTAGACTTGATACCCTGATAGTTAAGTATGTTAAGTTGGGGAAAACCTTATTCAAGTAGATGTGGAACATATAAACAGTAATTGTACCCTTTGTGTTGTGGTGGTGTATGGTCTTGCTCATGAGGAATATAATTCTGGTTTCTTACTGAGTTGGTTGTTCTTGTTCTAGTCTTGTGCATCCTTTTATTGTACGGGCCAGGGAGCGGGTTAATATTTTTAGGAGTTGTGATGAGAAAAATAGATTATCTCGGCTGCCTCATTCTTCAAAGTTGTCTAATTCTATTGTTCATACTTTTGACCTGCGCCACGGCAGTGCCCTTGCCGACATCGACAGTCTAGTTGTCCTTCATCAACTGGTGGTCGAAGGAACGACCCATGGAGGTATGGTAGTAAAGCCTTGCGATGCTGAAACGCGGTGCAAATGTAGCGGTTGAATAGTTGTGTGTTTGGGTGATGACACGTGGTCCTCTGGGACCAGTGGATAAGACCGGCCTTGTTTGTCATGACCGAACAAGTTAAACTTTGAAGACACTGCAGGGTATTTGGCCCGCGAGAACTAACTATGCGGGAAACATTTCTCGGGTACATGTCGGCCATCACTCGACAACTCGAGATCGAGATGGACTGCGTCACCTCAGCAACAGTCTGACTACTAGAAGGCGACAACGAGCGGACGTTGTAAAGAAAGCTCTGAAGAACCAGTTTCAACCTCGGCGACTGAAGATGATGTACAGCCAGGAGATGCTGAGGTGTGCCCAATATTGAAGAATTGTTCAAGGGCTACTGGCGGTGTCTTGGCCCAGGGATCTCTTACCATAACGGTTCGCAACTAGGTGGGCTGGGCTGAAGACCCCTGGCCGGTTCCATCCTGGGCCACCCTAAGCGGCCCATAGAGTGCTATACGATGACCCAGGAAGACTTGTAGTACAAGCCGAAGAGACAGAAGTCGTGGAGGACTCTACCTCCACCGACGTAGCCAACTAGGATCTATAACCCTAGGATCTCCGGTATGCTATATAAGTTGGGGGTTGGCTCATCGTAGCATATATAAAACCCCTTGGTACTTTCTTTGTACTTTGTACACACCCCTATCACAATGTACATGAGCAGCAGTAGGGTATTACCTCCATCACGAGGGCCCGAGCTTGGGTAAAACCTTGCCTCCTGTTACCATCCAACCTATTCGCCTTCCTGGGCTACCCCATCGAGGAAATTGTTGGAATCGACTCTGACATATTTCATACGCCCATGCTCTATAGTAGTCATCAGCCACGATTTGTAATCCCCTCACAGGAGTTCCACCATTAAACAAATTCAAAGCGGGAGTAGGTGTTACCTCTACCTTGAGGGCCCGAACCTAGGTAAATAAAACCGTGTGTAATTCCCTCTACTACTTTTGGCTATGTTTCCCACCCTGTCGAGGACTCCAACGGGTTTTTGCACGTCACTATACTTGGTCTAATAAACATCAAAACCTAACTCTCGATAAATTGTATAGGATTCTTATGTCTAGTGCTTGGGAAAGCCTCTCCCCTCTAGCGCATGTGTTTAAATTGGTTAGGGAGCTTTCTGACCATAATCCTCTTATGTTGGATTGCGCTCTTGACCCTACTAAAGTTTAAGACTACGAGATCTTTTAGATTTGATGTGGCATGGTTTAAGAATGAGGATTGCATGCCCTCAGTTCTAAGAAAAAATTGGGAACAACCTATGAGTTACTGTGATTCATTGATTTTTCTTTTAACATTAAGTTGAAGAGATTGAAAAATATTTTACTAGTTGGTTCCAATATATTTGGACATAATAGAAAGAGGAAAAACGAACTGCAGGAAGAGCTGATGATTCTTGAGGGTTTAGAGAAGCTAAGAGCCTATGCGTTGCAACGGGAGCAAAAACCAATAACTATGGGTGAAGGCTTCGATAGGTTCGCGTCCTTTATTTCAATACATGAATTCTTGTAATAAACTTGGTAGATTTTAAACAAGGTTGGTTTGGAGAAGAAAAAAGGTTAACTATTGCATAGGGATTACATTAAAAAATGAGACCACCACGACTAACCTTTGGTGATTTATTTTTATAAAAGGAGCACACATGGCAGACGAGTATAACATATAAAAACAAGATTCATACAAATGACAAGATAGCAACCGAGTGGTCCACTAACTTGTGTGTGGTCACGAACTTCTGCCGTGAAAATACTCCGAATCAGCCAATTCGGAAATTTGATCAAATATGGAAGAAACCTGCGACGGGCTGTGTGAAAATTAATGTAGATGCATCATTTCATGCGGAGAACTTGGCAGGAGCTTGCGGAGCTGTGGCGAGAGATTACTGGGGTAATTTGATCGCAGCGGCAACCTGGCCTTTGGTTCATATAGAATAAGTGGTTTCGACAGAGATAAAGGATATTCGGTATGGACTTATTTTGGCTTCAAATTTTGGGTGCTTCAATGTAATCATTGAATCAGATAGTTTAAATGCATTGAAGGCAGTTTCTGTAACGCCCCGAGACCGATGTGCCAGGTGTCGTGCAGTTATTCGCTGTAGTTGCCATGTCATTTGCTTGTGTGTTTCATTTCATCATGTCATCATGTGCATTGCATCATCATGTTTTCAAAACTTGCATCCGTCCCAGTCTCCTCGTTCCGTCCGTTGTCCGTTTTGAGCCCAGACACACTTGCACGCGCCCGCGGCATGTCCGAAATATTATTTTATAAGTGGCCGGAAAATGTTCTCGGAATGGGATGAGAGTTGACGTGCGGTCTTATTATAGAGTAGGTAGACCGCCTGCCAAGTTTCATCGCGTTCGGAGTTCGTTTGATAGCCCAACCGTTAAACTATAGCGGCATTATAGCCGGTCTAACGTCGGACGTTTTCGGTCTCCGGAAACAGTCGCCGGGCCTCCCTCTCTTCTCTTCTCTCAGCCCGAGACCGTCTGCACAGCTCACTACCTACCGCTAGGTCCACCTAACCTCTCTTGCCAGCTCGCAGCACCCTCGTGTGCGTGTCCGAAACTTGCCCGAACCCGACCCGGACAGTCATCACCGTTGGGTTCGGATCATCCCCCAACATCTACAAAACATCCCCGTTTTATTATTCGGGCTTCCTAACCTATATTTTCTCGACCGCCCGATTATAATCAAACGGACCGGATTAGTCCGTACCCAGTCCCCTACCTATATAATCAGACCGAACCCTAATTTCTAGGAAGCTGTCCCATCCATCCTTCCGCCGCCGCCACACTTAAATCCCACCTCGGGATCCTCCCAGATCTGTTTCTCTTTGCGTCGTGGATCCCATTTGCCTTGCTTGAGCTCGCCAGGGAGCAGAGCACCATGGCGCCCCGATTTTCTCGCGCCCCCACTCGAACCAGGAGCCAGAGCTCGTCCACGCGCTGGCCAGCAGCAGTGCGCCCCGCCTTGACTCGCCATGGAGACCACCGCGGGCTTCGACGCTGCCGTCCTCGTGCTGCATCGCTGCCGATGCCCGTGTCTTCGAACGTCGCTGCCTCCTCTGCTTCAGACCAACGCGCCGGCTGCTGGATCCGAACCCCGCCGTCCTCGTCTGTCGCGCCGCCGGCAACCACCAGATCAGTTCCCCGCCACGCCGTTTCCTCGCCACCGGTGAGTAGCGCGCCACCGCGACCCTTCTTTTTCTCCTCTCTCTCATAGGCCTCACATCTCTCTCTCCTTCCCCCCTGCAGAACCGCCATGGCCGCCCGATGGAGCTCGCCGCCGTGCCTCCTCCGGCTAGATCTAGGCTGGAGCTACCTGGATCCGCCGCCCTCGCATCCATCCCCATCGTCTGCCGGAATGCCCCGCCGTCGATGCGCCACCCCCCCCCCACCGGTCGTCGCCGTTCCTGCCTGCCAGCGTGTGCGCATGCGAGCACAGGCACGTCTCCCGCGCGTGGGCCTCGGCCCACCGCTCGCGTTGAACTCAGCCTCCCAAGGCCCAACAGCCTCCAGCAGGGCCAAGGCCCGATGTGAGCTTTCCCCTCCAGATCCCTGTTCTTCTTGGGCCGGCCTCTGTTTCAGCCCGTCATGTGTTTTTTTTTCAGCGCCTGAATTTTTCCTATTATTCCTGAGACTGCCAGTTTTACAGTTTAGTCCCCCTAGTTCATGCATTTACTAACTCACAAACCGTGCATCGGATTAAAATGTTTTATATATGAAACTTGCTCAGAATTTTGTGTAGATTAATAATATCCAACTTTCATCTATGTTTGAGATGATAAAAATGCTGTTTGCATTAATTTGCTCCTATGCCATGCTAAAATGCTTTATTTCATAACTAAATAACCGTAACTCCAATTTTAATAAACTTTATATGTAAATGGGGTAGAATTTTGCCTAGTTTAACATGGTGGCCTTACTTTGCATGTTTAACAACCCTAAAATTGTGTTTAGGGCAGAACAGTACCAAATTCTAAATGTGCACATGGGGATTTTCCGGAATTGTTGTTTATTCTTCCGGCCTCATTAAAACTTGCTTAAATAGTTAGTTTCCTTATGCTTCACCCCTTGCCATGTTAACCAACATTTAATATTGTTGAGTACATAAACGAGATCAAACTAAATAACTTGTTGTGGTGTTTCGTCAATATGCAACTCGTTGCATATTGATCTCCACTTAATTTGTAGAACTGCTTGTGCACCTTGCCATGCCATGCTTCATTAAACCGGACATGCATCATACTCGTTTGTGCATCATGCCATGTTGATGTGTTGGTTATTTACTATGTTGTGTGCTCCTTTTCCGGTGATTGCTTCTTCCGGTTGGTTCCGATAACGTCGCATTTGTGAGGATCCGTTCAACTACGTCCGTTTGTCTTCTTCATGGACTTGTTCTTCTTCCTTGCGGGATTTCAGGCAAGATGATCATACCCTCGAAATCACTACTATCTTTGCTATGCTAGTTTGCTCGCTCTTTTGCTTTGCCACTGCTACGATGCCTACCACTTGCTTGTCAGCCACCCAAATTGCCATGTTCAACCTCTAACCCACCATATCCTAGCAAACCGTTGATTGGCTATGTTACCGCTTTGCTCAGCCCCTCTTATAGCGTTGTTAGTTGCAGGTGAAGATTGAAGTTTGTTCCTTGTTGGAACATGGAGATGTTGTTCCTTGTTGGAACATGTTTACTTGTTGGGATATCACAATATATCTTACATAATTAATGCATCTATATACTTGGTAAAGGGTGGAAGGCTCGGCCTTATGCCTGGTGTTTTGTTCCACTCTTGCCGCCCTAGTTTCCGTCATATCGGTGTTATGTTCCCGGATTTTGCGTCCCTTACGCGGTTGGGCTATAATGGGAACCCCTTGACAGTTCGCCTTAAGTAAAGCTTCTCCAGCAATGCCCAACATTGGTTTTACCATTTGCCACCTAGCCTTTTCTTTTCCCTTGGGAGTCGCGCTCCTGAGGGTCATCATTATTTTACCCCCCGGGCCAGTGCTCCTCTGAGTGTTGGTCCACCTGTCAGCTACCGGTGGCTACCAGGGGCAACTCTGGGCTGGCCTACCCGCACCTAGGACAATCTGAGTGTGCCCTGAGAAAGAGATATGTGCAGCTCCTATCGGGATTTGTCGGCACATTCGGGCGGTGTTGCTGGTTTAGTTTTACCCTGTCGAAATGTCTTGTTGTACCGGGATACCGAGTCTGATCGGAATGTCTCGGGTGGAGGTCTATTCCTTCGTTGACCGTGAGAGCTTGTGATGGGCTAAGTTGGGACACCCCTGCAGGGATTGAACTTTCGAAAGCCGTGCCCGCGGTTATGGGCAGATGGGAATTTGTTAACGTCCGGTTGTAGAAAACCTGAAGCTGACCTTAATTAAAATACATCAACCGCGTGTGTAACCATGATGGTCTCTTTCCGGCGGGGTCCGGGAAGTGAACATGGTTGTTGGAGTTATGCTTGATGTAGGTTGTTATAGGATCACTTCTTGATCATACTTTTATCGACCGTGCTTTGCCTTCTCTTCTCGCTCTCATTTGCGTATGTTAGCCACCATATATGCTAGTCGCTTGCTGCAGCTCCACCTCATTACTCCATCCTTCCTATAAGCTTAAATAGTCTTGATCTCGCGGGTGCGAGATTGCTGAGTCCCCGTGGCTCACAGATACTTCCAAAACCAGCTTGCAGGTGCCGTTGAGTCCGTGCAGATGACGCAACCAAGCTCAGGAGGAGCTCGATGAAGATCTTGCCCTTTGTGTTGTTTCGTTCCAGTTGATCAGTAGTGGAGCCCAGTTGGGGTCGATCGGGGACCTTTGTCGCATTTGGGGTTCTTCTTTTATTTTGGTTCCGTAGTCGGACCTTGATTGTATCTGTATGATGTAATGCTTTATTCATGTAATTGTGTGAAGTGGCGATTGTAAGCCAACTATGTATCTCTTTCCCTTATTATATTACATGGGTTGTGTGAAGATTACCTCACTTGCGACATATGCCTTCAATGCGATTATGCCTCTAAGTCGTGCCTCGACACGTGGGAGATATAGTCGCATCGAGGGTGTTACAAGTTGGTATCAGAGCCTTCCCTGACCTTAGGAGCCCCATTGCTTGATCGTTTTTAGCAGCCGAGTTGTGTCTAGAAAAAATGTTTTGAGTCCTTAGGAATTATATATCAGAGAGCTTAGGAATTCTTTTTACTTTCCAGTCTCCTCATCGCTCTGGTAAGGCATCCTGGCGTAGAGTTTTGACTCTTCTCTTCTCAAATTTCACTAAAAAAAAATTTAGGATCACGCGAGTATTTTGGTTTTGTTCCGATGGTTTTGTGATGAGAACATTGTTCTTGGTGCCTCCTGTCTTTAGGGGTTGTGGCAGTGTCCCGGGGAGTTGAGCTCCGAGGTGTTGTCGTCACAATTTTATCGTTGCAATTCTGGTATACTTGAGATATGTGCGCGACATCGGAAATCTCTTTTATGCAGTTCGTTGGTGAGATAACCTCGACGCCACCCAGTACTGGGGCGGGAGTTCGGGAGTATCGCCATAACTTGTATAACGGATGATTTTCGAAGGTTGAGGTAGATGATTTCCGAAGGTTTCTTGGTTATGTGTTGAAGGATGGATACAGCTGGATGTAGGATTTGCTAGTTTTGGGTGAGATATTATGCTTCCCCTGTATCCCCAACACCTGATTGCATAACCGGAAAATTTCGGGAGTTTCATAGGTGGGAATTCAAGTAGCTCTTAGGATATCTTTTCGACAGATGTATGATATGAAATTGGGGTTCGACGTCTAGTGGTCCGCCTATTCACGGTCGATTTTACAGTGGTCTCGTTGTGTCTTAAAGAGTCCTTGGCTATGCCGACTCGGGGACGCTTCGTATGTCATGTGCACTGCCTTGTACATGATGGTGCTGTACGATCGAGCCCGTGTAGGCCCCACCACGAAAACTTCGGACGGAATCTCTATCATATGTTTGTTCCGGCTTATTCTGCAAGCCAATCCTTTGTTTTGTTTTATTTGTGGTATTCGAGTTGCTTCGAGTCAAATGTTGAATCCATACCTTTTCCAAATGGTGTTCTCATATTCCTATGCGAATACTAATCCTTCTTGATCATCGAGATTGTGCTGTCAATCCTTTTTAACCGGTGTGCTCCTCCTCAAGTGGATCCAATCATTTCAACATCAGTAAGATCAATTATCTCTTCTTCTCAACGGTGTTATTTCTTCCGTCTCCAAGTTGCCTTTGTTTTTTCCCACCCTCCCTCCCTTTGTTTTTCTCCAAGGACTCAGATTTCTTAATCGAGTATCCATCTTGTTGATGTGAAGTCTCTCCATTCTTTTCCTTCAATGTTCTTATCCGGTGATTCTCATGAAGTTTCTAACGGAACTTCAAGTTCGTCATTCTTCTTTCTTTCTTCTCCGGTGGATTCAAGTCAAGATTTGTCGATTATATCCCCTTTTTCTCGTCTCAAATACCTTCTCTTGATGGTGCTCCTCATATTTATTCACTTCCCGCTATTCAATTGTTCCGGAGTGCTCAAGATATCTCGAAGATTCGTGTTTCCACTCTGCATTCGTTCAAGCTCTTTCGAGATTTGTATCTCATTCAAGTCATTTAACTCAACCGGTGCAACATCTCTTTTAAATCGTTCAACAGTGTTTTCTTTTGAGTGGGCCCTAACCCACAGGTCTTTTCCCAGGATCTTACCTGACTCTTCTAATTCTCCCGGAGATGTCCTTAAAATTCTTTTCGAAGTTTGACGTAAGAATGAGTTATCATCAGTCAAATGCCATCTCCTAGATCTTTCACAATTATTTTCATCGTTGGCTCAACCTCTTCGTTTTGATTCTTTCGGAGTGCCTCAATAATTCTTGGTGGTGTTTCTCGTTGTCATTCTCATCATTTGAAGACCGAAGAAGAGTTTCTCTTTAATCTTGCTCTATTCTCTTCAAGATTCATGGTGCTAGCTTGTTGCCATCCTCTCATAATTGTTTTCGATTGTGAGAATCTTTTTCACCCATCAGGAGATATTCAAGAGTCTTCTCAGTTTGTCATCCGGAGTCCATCAATTCAGGTTTATTCATTCTCGGCCGTCAGTTATCATTCTCCTATCTTGCCGGTGCATCTATCGAATATCCTCTAATCAGTTCTTGATCTCTTTGTTCTCATGTATCTAGTTTGTCTCAAGCACCTTCGTTCATTTGCTAATTCTTACCGGTGATGCACCCCTACTTCGATCATTTTCAATTCTTACGGTGGTTCTTTCAAGATCTCTCTTCCTTGTTCATCATATCAATTCATTTGTTGTTCCAATCCTACCGGTGGTTCGTTGAAGACCTTCTCAAGTTTTGATATATCTCTTTTAATCCTTTCTACGAGAATAAGTAGTATGCCAAATCCGTTGATTGTCATCAATTTAAATTGGTGAAGGATACGCATAACATAATTCTTATTCTGGTTTCATCCAAGTGATTAATCCTTTCCTTCAGAGTTTGTCCAGGAGGAATAAATTCTTGGCTGCTTGTTGTTCATCTTTCTTCCGGAGTTCTAAGTTTTCCGCATTATCTCGTCACGAAGCTCCATCTAAATCATCGCAAGGCTTCACCTTGTGTTTTCAACTTCTCTTTCTTTTTTATCATCCTTTTATTACCGGAGTTCTTCATGGAGGCTCTACATGCTGGTTCGTCAAGGATTCTTTGCATTCTTCAATTGTTCTTCAAGATTTCTCTTGAAGTTAAGATCAGCCAAGCTATACTCAAAAATAAACATGGTGCTCAACACATGTTTTGTTTTGAGGAGTTCAAGCATTCTTCATCTTGCTATCCGGAGTGCAATTTCTTTCTACCGTATCTTTGGAGGTGGTATTATGTCCTTCTTGATAATTCCCCTTCGTTGCTTCGTGAGTCACAAGTTTTCAAGAGTGACATATTTAAATCCATCTTTTTCTCTTTGTTCAAGAGATCTTTTCAACCGTCAATCTCTTCATTGGAGTTATCTTGGTATAGATTTCACCTAAAGCTTTTCCTAAGGATTAATGCTATTTATGGTGCTTGTAAATGATCCAAGTACTTCATTTATCCTCCCGGTGAAATAAGTTTCTCGTCTCCTCGTTCATATCAATCCAATTCTTCTTCCCGTGAGTGGCAGGTTGTCATCTCATAATTTGAGATGTATTTCATAAGACCATATCAAGCTTATTATTTTCGTTGTGGGTTTTCCAACAACTCCGTTCTAGCATTTGTTGTTATCGTGCTCTCTCAAGATATTGTTTTCCTTCGTTCACTACATTCCATTCTTACTTTTGTTCCGGAGGCATTGTGATGTTGCTCTTTTCACTCCTCATCTCGGTTTGTCAAGATCATGTTCAATTCCTTCCATTTACAGTCGAAGTGCTGTCCAAATTATATCAGTCTTATTCCTTCTCTATCTTGTGTAACCGGAGTGTCTTGTCCTCTGCTCAACTTCTTTTCACCGTATCAAGTCTTGCATCCCTTTCTCAACCAGAGTGTCGTGTTTTCATTTGAGCTATCTCATCTTATCAAATTTTGACTACCTTCTCAACAGGAGTGCTGTCTGAGATCTTTGTTACCCCTTGCTCCATTCATTCAATAGTTCCGGTGGCAGTGTGTTGTGATTTCATCAAGTATCTTCTCATCTTATCAAGACCTTATTCAATTCTTTTCTTTCCAACCGGAGTGCTGCCCGAATTTGGTCTTTCTTGATCCCCTTCTGTAACCGGAGTGTTCTCAATATATATCTTCCCTTCAACCTCAAGGTTCCTTAGTTTCACTCATTGGTCAAAGAAGCAACTTAGTTTTACCTCTTCTCTTTCTTTTCCGTTGCCCCTCCGGTGCCATTCTAGATCTCGGGACGAGATCCTCTCGTAGTGGTGGAGTGTTGTAACGCCCCGAGACCGATGTGCCAGGTGTCGTGCAGTTATTCGCTGTAGTTGCCATGTCATTTGCTTGTGTGTTTCATTTCATCATGTCATCATGTGCATTGCATCATCATGTTTTCAAAACTTGCATCCGTCCCGGTCTCCTTGTTCCGTCTGTTGTCCGTTTTGAGCCCAGACACACTTGCACGCGCCCGCGGCATGTCCGAAATATTATTTTATAAGTGGCTGGAAAATGTTCTCGGAATGGGATGAGAGTTGACGTGCGGTCTTATTATAGAGTAGGTAGACCGCCTGCCAAGTTTCATCGCGTTCGGAGTTCGTTTGATAGCCCAACCGTTAAACTATAGCGGCATTATAGCCGGTCTAACGTCGGACGTTTTCGGTCTCCGGAAACAGTCGCCGGGCCTCCCTCTCTTCTCTTCTCTCAGCCCGAGACCGTCTGCACAGCTCACTACCTACCGCTAGGTCCACCTAACCTCTCTTGCCAGCTCGCAGCACCCTCGTGTGCGTGTCCGAAACTTGCCCGAACCCGACCCGGACAGTCATCACCGTTGGGTTCGGATCATCCCCCAACATCTACAAAACATCCCCGTTTTATTATTCGGGCTTCCTAACCTATATTTTCTCGACCGCCCGATTATAATCAAACGGACCGGATTAGTCCGTACCCAGTCCCCTACCTATATAATCAGACCGAACCCTAATTTCTAGGAAGCTGTCCCATCCATCCTTCCGCCGCCGCCACACTTAAATCCCACCTCGGGATCCTCCCAGATCTGTTTCTCTTTGCGTCGTGGATCCC